>NW_022436956.1:28942683-29087830 GCF_009761245.1 Sapajus apella | reverse complement strand
TCCTGTCTGGTTAACTAGGGTTTAAACCAAAAGTGTTTCCTAAAATCCTACTAAAACATATTATTTCTTTTAGAAATACATTATGTAGAAAGTGATAAAGGATCTTGCACTGCCTTGGGGATTTTGCCATGGATGCTAGTTATTATTAAATAGATGGTGATATCAAAGACATTTGATAGAGAACTAGAACAATATTGATCCCAGTAAGCACTATGGATGTATTTAAGGTATGGAGAAAGATAGTAAGGACTGATCTTACAGTATAAAGTAGATATTTAACAAAACAATGGAGAAAAATTTCTCTACAGTTCACTCACGGGTATCTTAAACTGCCTCTTTATCACATACCTCAGATTTAACTGGAACCCCTTTCAGCAGTATTACCACTTTCATTATATGAAAGGGAATTCAGTGTCCCATCAGACACAATGTGAATCTCAGATTACTGCCAAAACCAGTGACCTTCCCACACTGTTTGCAAATCAATCAAAAAAGCCTAAAAGCCAGGACTGACCTCTCAGTGGCTTATTGTGACCAAAAGAAGACAATAATCCTACCCTCAGGGCAAGATCAATTAGAAAGAGAGGGAAATTTCTCACAAACATAAATGTGGCCATTTGCATGTAAGAGATTAAATGTGGACATGATCCCAGCTAACTTATTCTAAGACTAAGGCACCTATCGTGTCTAGTACCACCTAAGCGAGATGTCAGGACTCAGAATTTTTGTCAAATGGTCAAATGCATGGCAATACTTAGTAAAGGCCTATTTATCTAGAGTCTGCATTTACAAATTTTCACAACTCTCAAACATTAGGAATCGTACCAAATCTACAACTCTGCCAGTTCCCCCCGAACTCCCAAAATGTCTTTATATTGAATAAAGCGTTAAAAGCAGCCAAAGGCTTGAAGAGCCTGCCTCTGTATCCCATAACTGGTTGAATCATTGCCTAAAAGGAAAGGAACATTTTTGTTACTAGCTAATGGCCATAGGTCTCTTTTTTATACCAAAGCCAAAAAAGCAAAACAAAACAAAACCCTCAAAAACAAAACTATAAGAGACAGAAGAAACAAAAAGAAGCACAATAATAAGAAGAAAGCTAGCTATAGTTATAAGGAGGAAGAGTCATTACAGGAGAGATCTCATCATTGGAGATAACAGCTTTATTTAAATCATCTATATAGAAGGATTCAGTGGCATACACTCTTGACAGCAGGAATAAGCCAACAACTGTAGGTGGAGCAGCTCTGCACTTGACACCTCATAAATTCATTTAACATTTGTATGCCAGACATGGTTCTAGGCACTGCAAACGCCTTCTGTACAAAGGTGAACAACTCATGGTCCTTACACAATGTTTATATTCAAGCTGGGAACTCAGAAACATGCATAAATAATTACAAGACAATTTGATGGCTTCAGAAACTGAGATATTATAAAAACGCATGAAGAATCCAGAAGATGGGGTAGCTAAGTGTAATCAAGGGAGTCCCAAATGTTTCACAGAGAAAAGAAGCATTTAAACTGAAAATGCACTGGATTTTCCTAGCCAGAGAAAAAGGGTAAGGGTATTCAAAGATCGGATGAACCATAAAGAAATGAGATCTAAAAATGCTCAAAAACTGATCAAGATTGGGTATAAAGCAAAAGTGGAAGCTGAAATGGAGCAATAGGCAAAGTTGAAGCTGTAAAGATTGGAGGTAGCAGAAATGTAGATTCCTTGCGTTATGCTAGTTTAGTTGTCTATCCTTCCTATTGAAATCGTACCTCCATCAGGGCGGAGTCTATGCTTATTGTTACCCATACATTCCCTAGTGACAATAGGGGTTCACAAAATAATTGTTGAGTAAATTGGAAGTCTAAATGAGCCTCACTTGAAGACACAGGAAGGAGACACATTTTGTATGTGTTTAAGGGAAGCCTTCAATTACCTGGGAGGCTTTCTTGCCAAGAATTTCACCTGTCCAAGATTATGTGACACCTACATATCCCAGGGTTTGTTGTACAGGCTGAAGAAAAGCAAGAGTTTTATTTCCATATATTAAAGTAACAATTGGCGAGATGCAACAGGAACAAGTCAGGAACCCAAAGAAATTACTACAGCAAAGAAATCATATCAGCAATTTCCCGCACTGCAGTACTGGCAGAGCTTGCTGCTTTGCTTCATTATAAAGCTCCTTTTACATATCAAGATTTACTCAGTCCGGATCTACAATAAAGTAAGAAGAAACTCAAAAGATGTGAGGTTATGCTAAGAAGGTGAATTTTACTTCTTTAATATTACTTTTTAGCAGAACTGATTCGAATGTGCAAGTCCCATTATGATGCACTAGGTTTGTCATTTTCATAGAAAACAGAAACAGCTTTACAGATCTGTCAGACTACTGCAAATGGAATTGGTGGGGGTTAGAAAGGGGTGTCTAATTGTCTCCTAGCAACTGTTACCATGGTTACAGCCACACCTCACATCCTTATCAAATAAAAAATAGGATGAAATAAAAGGAAAAGTGAAAGAGGCAAAGGATATAAGTTTTTTCAAGGAAGAAGAAAAACATGATTGTCAGAATGCAAGTGCTTTTGTCTGGGAAGAATTGTGAATTTTGTAATTAGGTTAGGTTCAACTAAATATGTTTTAGTTGATGCTGCAAGAACACTTATTGGAACAATTTCTACTATTGTTTTTGACAGAAACATCCAAAACTTCAGCTCCTTTTACAAAGTTAAAGGAAAATCTGCTTGAAAATTTTAGATATAAAATGAATTAGTTTTTCTAGCCTTAAATCAAAAGCAGCTGCATAGAAGTATCTACTGTGGTTTAGGGATAGGTAAGTAATATTCCTCCTTAAGTAGAAAAGAGAGAATAATTTCATAATTATTCAAGTAGAATTTTGCATTTACTCCTCAAATGTTTAAAAGGCAGTGAGATTAACCAAAGGGAAGCAAAACATTCAACAGTACCTTGGAGGACACTTTTCTGAATCTTGTAAACATCATAAATGTAACTACATTTTTATAAATTATACAGTATTTATATTAAACAGTTCAGTAATAAAGTATACTCTCTTCCAGGAAATGAAGTGATACATTGTTTCACTCCCTTTGATTCAGTCAGAAAAGTAATAGAACAAATTCATTTCTAACCCTTCCCTCAAGATTAGCCACATAATTACTAGTTCCCTACTGATACAGATTTTCTCCAATCTCATATACAACCTGTGACAAGTTTAAGATTAGAAGGAAATGAAGTACTGTCATTTTTACCAAAATAATAATGATAAGGTTCACATAATTGCTGGTAAAAAGAAAAATGAAAGATGGATTAAGATTGAATATAAGACATTATTTTCTATTTTTGAAGTTTTTTTCCCCAGTGCACATAAACCAAAAGTTCTATTCATCCAAAGTCTAGACATATATATAAATATATATATATAATACATGTGTGTGATGAAATATATAAATTCTATTTTTATAATTAATTTTGTGTTCATAATATAATGATATAAATATTATGCAGTAACACAATAGAAACAAATTTTCTTGTCTCTGCCTAGCACATTCTACTATTTTCCTTTCTTATACATGTACCACAACACTTATCCATTTGGTTGTTTATTTAACACACCTTTATCCAGCACCTACTAATTTCCAAGCACTGCATATAAATTACATCAATTTCAGTCGATGCTGTGAAGGAACACTGAATACAAAGAAAAATAAATGAACACAATCAAATAACACAGCACAATGTGGGTAGGTGCAATTTAAAAAAAAGACAGAAGCAAATTGTTGAAAGGGGAGTTTGAATTCCCCAGGCAGAAACGCTGGGAAAGAGTATTCAAGGAAGATGGCATTTGTGAGAACAGAGTAATAGGAGAGAGATTCCTGTCCTGGGAAAGAAGTGAATGTGGTTGGAGCCTAACTGCAGGAGGTATGAGATGGCCAAGGAAAACTGAAAACAGTTTATGAGGGGCCTTATGGGCTTTTCTTGGAAGTTTTAAATTCATTATTGCATCATAGATGTCATTGGATGTTTTTAAACATGATTGATGTCATGTTTTAGAGTCATAATTCTAATGACAACATAGAGAATGAACCAGAAGGTAGAAAGCCAAATATTGAGCAGTGAACCTGGTGACTAAGGTGTGTACCAAATAAGCAATGATACTTCATCTGTAGACTGTATTTTTTACAGTCACATTTATACCAGTGTGTAATTTATTTGACATCTACTTAAATATACATTGAGTGCCTGTTACAGGTCAGGCCAGGCATGTCTTAAGCTCAGGAAAAGCCCCTTTACACTGGAATTTTTATTTTAGTGGGGGAGCTACACAATAAAGAAACAAATATATAATGGCAAATAGTGATAATGAGAAATTATTTGTGTATTAAATTTGTTTATTAAATGTCTATTTTGCCAAACACCATTTTTGTTAAGATTTTAAGAAATATAACTAGTCTAACTAGGGTTTTTAAAAAATAAATTTGTTCTGGCAATTTTAATAGTATTGCTAGGCAATATGAATACTAGCCTTTAAGTTTTGACTGACCTATGGGCAAACATAGGCAAAATAAACTGAGCTTACTATACAAAAATTGCATATCCACAGCAAATAGGTCAATCTAGTTTATTAGGAAGCAGTAATTTTTTTTTTTGCCTTTTTTCAGTATAGTAGACCTATGGTTTATTTTTTAAAATAATATTGGAGGTAATCATTTGAACAAATCTAAATGGGTCTAACTGATTTATTAAGACAGGGCATCTACTTAAATCTGTGTCTTTATGAATCCACTTCAGACGGAGCTCGTTGTCTATTACCTATTTGAAGTATAGGATAACAAAACCCAAATAAACTCAAAAAAAAAAAAAACTTGCTGAATTAAAGGCAAAGCGAATAAAAGCAAAGAGAGTGACTGTGGAGTAATATGAATTTCAGAATTAATCACAATTTCATATGTTAAATCTAATTTAAAACATGCAAATGTAAAACCCTGACCAAAAATGTTATTAGCTGAAGTTATTTATTATTGAAGGAGATTACCTCCAAAATTATGAACAGAATGTATTTTATAGTCTAATTGAGTCATTGTTGTGGATATAGACTATCAAAAATGAAGGAAAATAAGAAAATTCTACTAAAGTAACATTTATGCTTATGCCAAAGCAACATAAAATGTGAAATGTATGTGAAAGTTAAGGAGGTGAGTGAAAGATAATGCTCTAGGAAGAATGTCCTTAAACAACCTTTTAAAACTGCTCTAAATAACTGCATACTCTAGCTCTTGAGATTTCACCGTATATTAGCATATTGAAGTCTCTAAATATTCCTATGGCAAAGAAACCTCTTAAACCTTATTTAACCTAGTGTTCTTTGTAAAATTGGCCATAAAACACTTTCTTTGCAGCCACTTCTTTACAATTTATTTGCTTTATATTCATCCATGAAAATAAAAAGAAACTTAAGAAAAATGAAAGAAGAAAGAACTTTCAGATGATTATATCTCAAATATCACAAAGAAAAGATACATAAAAGGAAGAAGCTATGATGAGAACATCATATATTAACAGAAGCCTCCCAGAGCCAATGGCTCACATAGTCTACACTGGAAAATCACAGAATCATAGACTCTCAGGTTGACTGGATCTTAAAAGTTCATCCATCCTATGAACAAAATCATCACCAGGTGCTTGTGAACTCCATGGTCGAACAATTTCATCTTCAACATATTCAACATTAAAATTCAGCAAATATTTCTTCATAATGATATATCCCTTTGAAATATTCATAACAGTGTGTGATATTTAGAGATAACTTTTATTACCATCACCTCCAGCCCCCTCAAGTTTTCACTATAATTCAAGAATAGGTATCTACTCATTCATGATATATCCAATTAGAGACATCTCAAGAAATTAGATATTCAACTTTCTGGTTAAACAAAATTAACTCTATACACTACTACCTTGGAGTTATCATGTTCAAAAAGTATACCATAAAATGTAAATACCATTGAACTATACTGTGAATAGTTTAATTTTTGTATGTAAATGAACTGTTAATTTTTTATTTTTAATTCACTGAGAATTTTTTCACAGGAATATCTTAGATTTAAAATCTAGAATATCTTAGACTTTTGTTTTTAAGTTCTGAGACACATGTGCAGAACGTGCAGGTTTGTTACATTGGTATACATATGCCATAGTGGTTTGCCACACCCACCAACCCATCATCTACATTAGGTATTTCTCCTTACGCAATCACTCCTGCAGCCCTCCACCCCTTGACAGGCCCTGGTGTGTGATGTTCCCCTCCCTGTGTCCATGTGTTCTCATTGCTCAGCTCCCACTTACAAGTGAGAACATGAGGTGTTTGGTTTTCTGTTCCTGTGTCAGTTTGCTGAAAATGGTGGTTTCCAGCTTCATCCATGTCCCTGCAAAGGATATGAACTCATCCTTTTTATGGCTTCATGGTATTCCATGGTGTATATGTGCCACATTTTCTTTATCCAGTCTGTCACTGATGGGCATTTGGGTTGGTTCCAAGTCTTTGCTCTTGTGGATAGTGCTATAATAAACATGTGTGTGCATATGTCTTAATAGTAGAATGATTTATAATCCTTTTGGTATATACCCAATAATGGGATTGTTAGTTCAAATGGTATTTCTAGTTCTAGATCCTTGAGGAATCGCCACACTGTTTTCCACAATGGTTGAACTAATTTACACTCCCACCAACAGTGTAAAAGCATTCCTATTTCTCCACATCCTCTCCAGCATCTGCTGTTTGCTTTTTAATAATCATCATTCTAACTGGCATGAGATGGTAACTCATTGTGTGTTTGATTTGCATGTCTCTAATGACCAGTGATGTTGAGCTTTTTTTCATGTTTGTTGGTCACATAAATGCTTTCTTTTGAGAAGTGTCTGTTCATATCCTTCACCCATTTTTTGATGGGGTTATTTGTTTTTTTCTTGAATATTTATTTAAATTCACTGTAGATTCTGGATATTAGCCTTTTCTCAGATGGATAGATTGCAAAAATTTTCTTCCATTCTGTAGGTTTCCCATTCACTCTGATGATAGTTTCTTTTGATGTGCAGAAGCTCTTCAGTTTATTAGATCCCATTTGTCAATTTTGGCTTTTGTTGTCATTGCTTTTGGTGTTTTGGTCATGAAATATTTGCCCATGTCTGTGTCCTGAATGGCACTGCCTAGGTTTTCTTCCAGGGTTTTTATGGTTTTAGGTCTTAGGTTTAAGCCTTTAATCCATCATGAGTTAATTTTTGTATAAAGTGTTAAGGAAGGGGTCCAGTTTCAGTTTTCTGCATATGGCTAGCAGGTTTTCCCAACATTATTTATTATATAGCGAAATCTTACCCCATTGCTTGTTTTTGTATGGTTTGTCAAAGATCAGATGACAGCAGATGTGTGGCATTATTTCTGAGGCCTCTGTTCTGTTCCATTGATCTATGTATCTGTTTTGGTACCAGTACCATGCTGCTTCAGTTACTGTAGCCTTGTAGTATAGTTTGAAGTCAGGTATTGTAATGCCTCCAGCTTTGTTCTTTTTGCTTAGTGTTGTCTTGGCTATGTGGCCTCTTTTTTGGTTCCATATGAAATTTAAAGTGCTTTTTTCTAATTCTCTGAAGAAAGTCAATGGTAGCTTAATGGGAATAGCACTATATCTATAAATTACTTTGGGCAATAGGGCCATTTTCATGATATTGATTCTTCCTATCTATTAGCATGGAATGCTTTTCCATTTGTTTGTGTCCTCTCTTATTTCCTTGAGCTTAATTCATAAACTCATTTTCCATACAGTTTTGTTCCCTTGCTGGTGAAGAGATGTGATCCTTTGGAGAGAAGAGGTGCTCTGGTTGTTGGAATTTTCAGCCTTTTGGCACTGGTTTTTCCTAATCATCATGGATTTATCTACCTTTGGTCTTTGACATTGGTGACCTTCAGATGAGATTTTTGTGTGAATGTCCCTTTTTTGATGTTGATGCTATTTCTTTCTGTTTGTTAGTTTTCTTTCTAACAGTCAGGCCCCTCTGCTGCAGGTCTGCTGGAGTTTGCTGGAGGTCCACTCCAGACCCTGCTTGCTTGGGTATAACCAGCAGAGACTGTAGAATAGCAAGACTGCTGCCTGTTCCTTCCACTGGAAGCTTTGTCCAAGAGGAGTACCTTCCAGATGCCAGCCGGAGCTCTCCTGTATGAGATGTCTGTCCACCCCTGCTGGAAGTGTCTCCCAGTCAGGAGGCATGGGAGTCAGGGTCCCACTTGAGGAGACAGTCTATTCCTTAGCAGAGCTCAAGCACTGTGCTGGAAGACCCACTGCTCTATTCAGAACTAGCAGGCAGGAGTTTAATTCTGCTGAAGCTGTGCCCACAGCTACCCCTTCCCCCAGGTGCTCCATCCCAGGGAGATGGGAGTTTTATTTATAAGCCCATTACTGGGGCTGCTGTCTTTCTTTCAGAGACGCCCTGCCCAGAGGGGAGGAATCTAGAGAGGCAGCCTGGCTACAGCAGCTTTCTGGAACTGCAGCGGGCTCCATGCAATTTGAACTTCCTGGAAGCTTTGTTTACACTGTGAGGGAAAAGCCACCTATTCAAGCCTCAGTAATGGCCGATGCCTCTGCCCCCACCAAGCTCAAGCATCCCAGGTTGACTTCAGACTGCTGTGCTGGCAGTGAGAATTTCAAGCCAGTTGATCTTAGCTTGCTGGGCTCCATGGGGGCGGGATCCACTGAGCTATACCGCTTGGCTCCATGACTTCAGCCCCCTTTCCATTGAATGATTCTGTTCTGATGGCATTCCAAGCACCACTGAGGTATTTTAAAAAAACCTCCTGCACCTAGCTCAGTGTCTGCCCAAATGGTCACCCTGCTTTGTGCTTGAAACCCAAGGCCCTGGTGGTGTAGACACCCAAGGGAATCTCCTAGTCTGCAGGTTGCAAAGACCATGGAAAAAGTGTAATATCTGGGCCTGAATGCGCAGTTCCCTATGGCATAGACCCTCAGAGCTTCCTTTGGCTAGGGGAGGGAGTTCCCCAACCCCTGTGCTTTCCAAGTGAGGTGACAATCCACCCTGCTGGTCCTCTGTGGGCTACACTCACTATCTAACCAGTCCCAGTGAGATGAGCCGGGTACTTCAGTTGGAAATGCAGAAATCATCCACCTTCTGCATTGATCTTGCTGGGAGCTGCAGATCAAAACTGCTCCTATTCAGCCATCTTGCCCAGGTTCCCAGTAGTTTAATTTTTAATTGATTACTTTAAGCTTGTTGCACATAAATAGAATTATCTATTGGACTGAGTTAGATTTGCATTATATTTAAAATATGCACATAAACTGTCATTTTAATATACATTTGGAAAAGTACAAGCTACACAAAACTAAATCCAGATTATTTAAGCTTTTCTGCTAATTTGCTTTATTACGTATACATGAAGAAATTGCAAACCCAGGCTAGGATTCATTAAAGTTTACCTGAATTCTCCATCTGTATGTCCCTGTCTTAGTCCCATGCAAAATGGAATTAGGAACATCTTGTGTATATATTGTTATTCAAATAAGCAATATGTTCAGACAAGAGATTATTTGCAAGAAAAAGAATTGTGTATTTGTTTCATTATGAGAAAGCTGGGATTTCTCATAAACATGTTTGGTATTCATCAAATATCTAATATGATAGAGAAAGTTATTCTCACAGACATATATTTTATTCATTTTTCTCTTATGAAAGACAATCAATATTGGCCAAAAATAAGTCCGAATTTCTGTGGTCTAAAGAAGGAAATAGGGTGTAGTGAAAGTAGTATGGAAATTATAGTCCAAAGACCTGGATGGAGTTCCAGCTTCATCACTTAATGACTATATTTATTTAATGTAATTGTTTATGAATAGAGAAATTACCCCTTCTACCTACATCTTATTAAAATTTTATTTATATTGTTTCTTATAAATATCTCTTTAATTTCAAAAAAGCATGCTTCTAATGGCTCTTTCAAACTATTACATGTGTTTCAAACTCATAATCACAAATGCCATACAATGTTCTACACCTCTTTGTAAATACTTTAAATCTCACTAAATTAAAATACTATTAAATCAAAATGGAGCTTTGCTAACAATTGTCCATGGTTGAGATGATGAGAATCTTATTCTCCAATAAGTGCTTTTCAATAGCCATTGGCAGTTCCATGATGGATAAAGGGGTGGCATAGAAAGAACAAAAGACCAGGAATCAAGCAACTGAATTTCAGTCCTTGCCTTTTACTCTATAGTTCTAGGACCCTATTCAAACCATATCTCTTGTAGGGCACTCAATTTGCAAATCAATAAAATTGGGGAAAGGTGCATACAAGTGATCTAAAATCTGTACTGAAGGGATGGAACTGATGGTCATTTTTTTTTTAACATTTGGAATAAAGTCAGGAAAAGAAATAAAAAATAACAATACTAAGAATGGGCATTAATAAGAGAACAGTTTGAAGGTGAAAATTTTGTTAGGAATAGAAATAATTTACTAAATAAAGACACCGAATCATTCATATTAGCCTATGTGAGAGAGTAAACCTTTTTCAACAATTTAGATATCTAAATAGAGGTATGGTAACTTATGCAACCTATGTTTCTTATTATACCTAGAGAGTAAGTATTTGAATATAACATAAATATATTATGCTACAAAGATGAAAACTTGAGATAATTAGCCAACAAAGGTATTTTTTTTCACATTAACAATTCTACTGCTACATTGGTTCAGATTTTTACTTGGAGACTGTTATAGTTGATTTCTGCTAGAAGCTGACCTTAAAAGAAAGATTTGTGCGCAGTTTGTTTGGGAGGTAAGGAACAGGCTTAAAGGTAGTAGAGCAATGCAGTCAATGAAAAGTGCATTTATCAAGCAAATTACCATCTGGGTGACAGGGGGTTAATCCCATTTGGAGTGAATGTAAACTAATTACTGGAGGAGTTTAGTGTAAAACAAACACTTCAGAATCATGTGACTTGTGGGGCAACGGAGTTGGAGTACTTATGTGCCAACTCCTGTCAGTAATTGTATGTGGGCTGCTGGGAAGGAGGAGCATTAATGCTCTGGCACTTATAAACTCTTCCCTCTCCAAGGGCAATGTCAGCTCTGTAGACCAGAGAAAACCTTGAGGCAAGGAAATTCAGGTGCGGCAATTGGAAGGTGAGCAAGTATGCATTGAGATAGCAAGGGCACATTCAGAGGCAAGACATTCACAGTGTCTATTTCAGTAACTGACCATACAGACATTGTGCTGTATGGCTATAACAGGACTTTGTCACCCACAGGAGCACCCTATCCCAACATCTTTCACTGGAAGTCAGTCAGACTTTGCTAGGAACTTCCAGTGACAGTGAGATCACTACTTTGAGAGGCAGCCATTCCCTTTATGGAAAACTGTCTTCTCTCCTTCCTCCAAAAAAGAGTTCTTCCTAATTAGAAACTTCCATAATTTCTAACATCTCCAAGTACAGAAGAAAATGAACACTCTCTCTCTCTCACACACACACACACACACACACACACACACGCCCTGTAGGTCTGTGTGTTGGTATGTGTATGCAGGGGCGTTTGTGTGTCACAGACACACACACAAATGTGTATGTGCATTTGTATATCATTTCTTTTAAAATATCTGATAAGAATTTACATTACCTAGCCTCCTCCTAAATCTCATATCACACTAAACAGCCATAGTTCTTTTTGGTCTAAAATGCTTTATTTTTCCCACCCCATTTTACTTCACAGCCCTGAAACTGAAGTCCTGCTGTTATATTACAAGGTTATAGTTTAAGTCTGTTGTTTGTTTGCAAAAGTCTCTTGCCTTATATTTTTATTTTGATGGAACTGAAGTGACACTAAAACTTTTGATTTTATCTACAGTAAAATACTTTAAAGCATTTTGAAAATCAACATTTGGGGAATATTTGGGAGTTTGGAATTTCTATAGAAAAAGAGGACTAGTGAAAGTGACTGCCCTCATGACAGTAAGTTTACAACATTTACCAGTATCATGGCCCTAACACCTCTGAATATGTTGTGCCATTTTCCCCCATCACTGAATTTTTTGAAATATGATAAAAATTGAAAGAGGAATTTCCAGCTGACTTACAATAATAAATTAAGAGAAAAACCAAAAGTATTCCTACTTTAGTGTGCCATTACATTTCTTTAGTTGGAAGACTATGTTCAATAGAATTATTACAGCCTAGTAGTAATAGTTAGAAATAATACACAGCAACTTTTATAGAAGGACTCCTGAGTACTTTATAAACCACTGATACATAAAGGATTAATGTAAATTCTGATTGTGTATTAAAGGCCAAACTATCCTTCATTTGCAAGTCTCAAATTGACCTTAATATACTAGTGTTTTTGAAATTTATATCCTGATTAATTTCTTTATTCATTCCTTGAATCAATATTTATTTAGCGTCTATTCATTCTTAAAAGTCTGCCTTGTTCTCTTAAGCAAGTGTTATAACTTCTTGAAACCCAGTGCATTCACCTTATTCTGTTCTATATGTTAGTAGCCATTTCTGTTTGAGTCTCATCCCTTTATGAGATAATAAATACCCTTGTAACAGCAGCACTGACAGACTTATCTTTATAATCCTTAAATCTCTTGGCCTTAATCTTATAGGTATGAGGCACTCCATTGACATTTGTTGAACTAAATTGAACTGAAAAGTGAAGTCGACATGGGAAAGTATCCTGATTCACTTTTCTCCAACTTCCATCAATGACTAAGGATTTGGAAGTTGCATTCTTGAAGACTGGTTATGCCATAATTTGTTAATAATGCAGTTAAAAATTACAGTGTTTATACCTGGCATTCACCTTATTAATATGCATAGTCCTGATTGCCTGATTATAGAACTTAACTATTTGACCAGCACCATGGATATTCCTAAACAATGCTCTGCTTCTTAAAAAACAAAAATAAAACAAACAAAAACACACATTCAGGGGAAAAAAAGTAATTACAGGAATCAATTAGTCACTTCTCTTAAACATTTTATTTTGGTAAGGTTAATCATCGTTGAGAGTATATAATTGATATAACTTAGATATCCTTCCTAACCTATTCTACAGAACTCTAAACAGACACTTAATCATTATTTTAAGTCTAGTTGCACCCTCTGTTTCTTTTTAAAATATAAAATATGCAGATTCTCTGCCCCTGCGTTTTCTGTCTTTTGGTCTGAAGTGCTTTGTTTTTTCCACCCCATTTTTATATCACAGTCCTGAAACTGAAGTCCTACTGTTATATTACAAGGTTGTAGTTTAAGTCTGTTGTTTGTTTGCAAAACAATTTTACAACCAAGTACTCACCCTAGGCATTGTTTTCCCATGACAACTAAGCAAGCCACACTTGTGTGAAGACAGTGCTATTTTATATTCCTATCTCTGAAACTGTTTATTTTCCCTATTTATATATATTTTTTCAAATTACATAGGTGATACAAAGTTTGGCCTGCACCCAGAGTCAACTCATTCAAATTTATTCTTTACAGAAGTTATTCTTCACCTTTGTTGAGATAATGAAAGCCATGTGAAACCACAACCATGACATTGTCAGTTTTACACAATCATTTAAAAATAAACAACACCCTGTTTACAGGGGCTACTCAATGGATTGTACATTGAATTTTTTCACAAAGAAACTAAGGAAATGAGAACTTCACAATGTTTGTGCAGTACATTTGTTTTTAGTTTTTTGTTTTTTTCCCCAGCCAGGATCTGGGTCAGCAGAGATAGTGATGCCTCTAGCATCACCAGCCAGGTAAATAAATCTCCAGATCCCTACTCCCCAAGCTGTCAATTTCCAGAATGTTGATGCATATGGAGCTCTGCAAGACCTTTTGTGCCAGGAATTTTGTCCCTTTCAGCTCCTTCTGATATTATAAGTCCTCACCCTTTGAAAATGCATAGTGTAAGTTTTAATTTATTAAAATTTTTTGCTAGACAATCTTGAATGGACAACGAGTTCTTTATGGAGACACCCAGTGCAGAATTTTTATTGATTCCACGTCTTTGTAACATTTACAAGTATTTGCACTTAAGATGGATTTTTTACAAATAAAACTGACATATTTTTGACTGCAGTCACAAAGAAATCAAAAGCTGAGAGTGTCAAGAAATGGGGGGACAGGGGCTTTGAGAGAGTGCAAAAACCTCAACAGCCACACCAGAAAAAGTTAGTGAATCAGAAAGAGATAAATAAAGGATTGCTGAGTGGCAACAACCCCCGCTGAAGCCAAATAGCAGGAATCTGTACTAGGCTTCATAATAGAATATGCCACTTCCTGCCTTAGTACCATCAAGCATTCCGCTGATAATTATCTTTTGCACAAGCTAGACTGGAGACTCCCACAGAATAAGATGGCTCCATCCTGCTCCACCCATGCTAAATCACTCAGGTCTAGATTGCCCAATATGCCACCTAATTCAACTATTTCATAAACTGAGCTTTCTCCACAATCCCATCTATTTGTTGCTTGTCCTCATCTTCATGGTAAGATTCTCAAGGAAAGTTCTATTGTAGATAAATTGTGGACTACATAAATCTGGCAATATAAAACAAGAGAAAGTTTGTGTATAATATTCCAAGAAAGTAAAGAAAATCTTCAGGGGCCAAGAATGACAGGCAGCTGTGATGAAGGAAATTGCCAGACTGGGTAGGCTGATTGGGCATTTAATGGTTTCTCAAGAACAGAAGCTTTGGGTTCAGTCAAGTTAATACATAAAACCAGACCACGGTAGGGCAACAGCTCAAGAAAAGGGTGTAGGTGAAAAAATTCTCTCACCTATACAGAGTCAACTAAGTGTTTTCTGCCTTGGTGTAGGCTTAGTATGGTGAGGAAAATATCTTCCTTGAGAATTTGTCGTCACAGCCTCATTCTTGAGACAGATTGTATTTTGAATTTACACCACACCCTGTGTCTGGGAATCTAGAATTTGAGAACTTATCATAAAAGTGGACCCAGGCCAGTAATACCAACATTGCAGTATCTATTAGAAGCAGACAGAAAACATCTTTGGAAGATTATTTTAAGAGATATTGGCTGTGACTTTCCCAGGATTGTTAAAGGGCAATCAGCCTTCAAAGTCAGGAAGTACAACAAATCCTAAATAATATGAACAGAAATTAATAATTAAAAATCTAAACAACTTGTAGTGACACTGGAGAACATTAAAAACAGAAATGTCTTGAATTTAATCAAAACAAGAACCTAAGATGAGCAAAAATTTTATTTCACAATAGCCATGTACACAAAACTCTTTTCCAGCACAATTCATGTATTCTGAATTTATTTATTTTATTTTTTATTTTTGCGGGTAGATAGTAGTATATATATTTTTATGGGATCCATGAGATGTTTTGATACAGGTATGCAATGAGTAATGATCACATTATAGAGAATGAGGTATCCATCCCCTCAAGCATTATACTTTGTGTTATAAAAAATCCAATTACACTATTTTAGTTATTTTTTTAAATGTAAAATTTGTTATTATTGACTATAGTGACCCTGTTATGCTATAAAATAGCATGTCTTATTCATTCTTTCTAGCTGTTTTTTTCTGTACCCATTAACCATTCCCACCTCCCTCCCACCCTCACTACCCTTCCCAGCCTCTGATAACTATTCTTCTACTCTCTATGTCTATCATATATCCTGGTGTTAAGAGTTTTCCTATATTTCATACATAAGTCACCCAATTACACAATTATTTTTATGCGATATTAAAGTGCTTAAAATAATTTAATTTTTGTCTTTGATAATGAAACTGCATGAAAATTGTGGCTTTCACTGTTATCACTGATGACACCAGTGACGTTACAAAGCTGCTAATTAGTAACTTAAGTTAGATGTTCATATTGAAGGAATTTTCAGTTTTTCAGAGAATGAGAGTTGTAATCTCTAATGCAAAAATAAAATTGAACTTTTAAACGATCTCTAGTTTTTTTTTTTAAAAGATGTTTGAGTTTCTAATTTCCTAAACATTCCTGAAAACATTCTCAAAAAAAAAAAAAAAGAGTCAAACAGAGAGAAAAGCTTTTTGATTTCTTTTTATTTTTTGTAATTACAAGAAAACATTACTGCTTAACGAATGCCAGTGTCAATTCACTGAGTATTTCTAAGGCACAGAGATTGTGCCTTAGAAAAACCTTGCTTCCTGCTCGATCTACTCTTAGGTGATCATTCTTATTCTATGATGAAGACACTGAGCAGCCTATCTTCCATTTTTATAAATTATCAATAAGTAAAGTACATCTAAATTCTTTGGATGAAAATCATTTTAAGTTTTTATATTGATGTATTCTGTTGAGAAATATATGTAAACGTTGGCTTATAGCATTGTCATTCTTTTTAAGGAGATTATAACAATTTTCTGAACAAGGTTGATAGAATGTGATTTAAATAAAAGTGGTACTTTTTACCACTTATTTTGAATATGGCTTATCAATTCTTTTAACTAGAATACATGACTTTTTTTTTTAACTATCATTTTCCCATCATGATGCCACATGGAATTATGCTAAAATAGTTAATATTTTAAAAAAATATTTCAGTGAATTAAAATTGATTTTCTCTTATTTGTTTATATCTTCACAGATTGTAAGTGTTGGGAAGCATGTTAAAGGCTACCATTATATCATTGCAAACTTGGTAAGAATTTATTCTCTACTTTTCATAAGTATTGCTCAAGCACACAAGATTATTTTAACTGTACCTTAAAATAATGCTTCAATAAATAGATTACATTACCTACTAAGCTTTTAATAAAACATATGATGTTTTATTACAATGATCATTAAATTTCATACGTAGAATTCAATATACTTTTATGCAGATTAGCTTGGTGTCTGCCAAAGAGACCTTTAAAAGAAATCATAATGGTTGCTTTGCTATAATACCACTTGTCAAATTAAATAATTTTCTCTGTCTAAATGATAAATGTTACTTTATGGATAAGACAGCCAATATTTGGAAATTACAAGAATGATCTAAACTAATAGCTTGTGTTCTCTAATTTTAAGAATAACTGCATATAATTGGCTATATAAGCAAATCTTTTAAATGAGAGTAATCCAAATTTTAAAAAATTATGTCCGCTTTTTTTCATATCATATACAAATGGCTTATAAATAAGTCACACACATATTTAATAAATTCTTAAAGGCCTGAGAGAAATCCTTTTAGATATCTCTGCAAGGCTCATTGAATATGTCTTGTTAACCATGCAGTGTAGGGGGTAGATTGTATATGGAGTGGTCTATCCACTCTTGCTTTATCATAGAGTACCATTTGCCCTAAGGGCTTGACCCTCAAAGTGGTTTCTACTGGAGAAGTTAATGATGTTTTCTCCTTTTCCTATTTTTACCACACATTTTTTTGATGACTGTCTTGTGCTTGAAACAGAAAAGGAGCTAAATGATGCAAAAGAGAGTCAGATCTATCCATTATTTCTGTATGGCAAGTGGACTGTCACACTTTGAGACAGGAATTTTTGGTCTTTCATGAACTGGGTTTCATTGTGGATCTGAAATATTAAAATAAAGCAATATACTGTGAACCATTATTATATTGTGTTTCTTAAAGTATAATTTTGCAACTTAATGGATTATCATGAAATACTGAGCAATTTTGACTTGTGTTTTCCATTCCCTTTAGTAGGCTGTTTTGAGTGTTTTACTATTTTTTATAAAAATATAAATTTTAAGACAAATATATTCTGATATTAATTACTATAAAAGAAAAAACAGGATTATGGGATATCTGTAAGTACAGTGAAATCATACAATGAGACTCTAAGTAATGACTTGTATAGAAAATAGGAAGTTTTGTCAACTATTCTAACAAACAATAGAATTGACAGGGGAAAAAAATAATGTGTTATACATAAACTGTCATTCCAGAAATTAGTTGCTTACGTTGACAATTAAATAAATCAATATAAGATGGAATGAATTAATATTTATAGCACTCCAAAGGATATTACAAACAGCCCTAGGAAGTAGTAGTATATTTAAGTTATCTAGCATTCCAGTATATGTAGTAGGAAAACATTTTTGTTTGCAATAGGGACTAAAACCATCACTCTCACTAAGAATAAGCAAATTTTATCATATGTTGTTGATATGTTTGTAACACATCATTAGATCAGTGATGGCCATTTACATACATTATAATATAGTGCATTAATATGGATTCTATTGACTTATTCATTTTCCCTAAAGGACTATTACTTATAACACTAGAGTAGTTTTTATTTTATTGAGCCAATCAACAACTATTTTTGAGAGCTATGTACATAAGATTCTCAAATGTGAAGTCAATTCAGCATCAAAATGAAAACTTACATCAACATTATATTTAAGGTCGAAAGACTAAATGATTTTTCCCTAAAATTGGTAACAAAAGTAAGAATGTCCCTTCTCACCACTTCTGTTGAACATTGTACTGAAGGTTCTATTACTAATATTTAGATAAAATAAATAAATAAAAGGCATTGAAAAGGAAGACAATTGTATATATTAAAAAAAATACCAAGAAATCAAAAAATATTTGTAGAACTAATAAGTTCTGCAGGGTTGCAGAATGCAAGGTGAACATACAACAGTGTATTGTATGTCTATATACAAGCAATAAATATTCTAAAAAATTAAACTAAGAAAATATTTCACTGATAATTTATAATTAATGGGGAACTGCTATACCTAAACCAACTCATCAAGGGTAATTTAACAGTAATAGTAAAAACTGATGTCTACAAAAGCAATTCTTATTTGTGATTGGGTGGTTACAAATATTCCAGAATATTTAAAATATTCTGTAGTCACAATGTAGAATATCAAAGCAGAAGGTATGAAGTCCAACCCATCTTTACGAAAAAGGAAAGAATGAAATTTAGCAGACATCAACATGTGATGCATGAAACTGGATCATGAATTTACAAACATGCATTTTTGTAAAAGCCAAGGACCTCCCTTATTTAAACAAGGTTAACTCCCTGGAGAAACTGAGTTTAAATATAAGTATTCTTTAGATTCTTTGAAACTGATAATCTTTTAAACCAAGGAACAAAGTAAGGAATGACACCGAAATATTGGCTTTCTATAGTCTTTAAATTCTTTGGCTGAAATACAGAAAGCATATTTCATGTACTTAAAAAATATAATAGGCAATTTCTTTTGTGAGTAAGATTGCTAATAGGTTGTGAATGCTCTCTGGCATTATTTCAGATTGCCTTGCCATTATCTGTAAGTTGAACTTTTCTTCTTCAATTTACTACCACTCAATCTTTTTCATCATTCTATCCTGATAAAATGAGAATACACTGATGTAATATATGCTCCTCTGATCTTAGCTTTTGGAGCTATTGCACTGTGCCGGCATCTCGCCTCCAACCAGACCAAAAGAAGTAGGAATCCTTTCCCTTAATACTCAAGCCTGAACCTGCAGAAGGTCCAAGAGGGCCCATTGGGAGCTAACAAATCTGAATAGTATGAACTATGCCTGATATCTAATTGAATGGGCATGCATCTCCCTGATTCTTGAAATTTCTCTGGTTATCTCTGCCACTATCTTTAACAATTGCATATTAAGTATAAGCAAACTTGTTAGAAATGAAAGATTGCTGAGATTCTTTGTTCTTTTCTATGTCCTACATGGGATTTGTATGTGGGTGTATGCATGTTTTATTAAAATAAACCCATCATCTGGAGGTACTGGTGAAAGCACATGATATCTCAATAGATTAAGCTCTGTGCCAAAAGTTTCCTAGAAACTAGAGTCAAGAAAACCTTATCTGTCTTTAGTTTTATCCTGGCCTGTTTCTTAGAGATTCAAGTAAGAAAATTGCTTCCTTACTTAGCCCTAGATTTTATCTTTCCTGGTTTTTCTTTCATTTAGCTGCCAGTTATTTTTTAAAGACAAGTATGATATCATTTGCTTAAATTTTTTATTTGCCCCCGGCTGCAAATACAGTAGAAGACATCAGATTCTTCATGATCTGATTCCCATGGATTTTCCAAACCTACTTTTGCTAATATATGTCTCACTTATCCACAGAGCTTGAATGTCTGCAAATGACATATTATACCAACTCTGAGTCATTGCCCCAGTTTTTACCACCATCTTCCAGAGTAAGCATCAAAACCTAAGCACTGCTCTACTTAAATATTTTAGGAAAAAGGATTTGCACTCTTGAACTTAATGCACAAAGCCCTTTAAGGTTTTATCCCTACTTGACCCCACAGTCTTTCCCACTCCACCCCACAAGCATCTCTTCTTCAGACCAAACTAATTCCCAGACACCTAAAGCTGCTTTCCTCTTCCCAGCTTTTTTTAGGCTGTTATCTCTATCAGGAGGTGTTTACCCCACCCAATCCTAGTCAGTGGTTAGTTACAGTCACTTCTAGGAAGCTCTCCATAAATATCCACTTTGATAGTCCCTCCTCTGGACTCTCAAACTAACCTGTGTACTCATAGTATAGAACTTATTCTTGCTTTTTCATTTATCAAATTATTATTTTATACACCCTCTGTACCAGGTACTATCCAACATCCTGTGGCACAACTGCAAATAAGACATTAGCACACTGCAAGCTCACTGAAGGCAGGAACAATGTCTCTTTTTTAACCTTGTAAAAGGGTCCTTATGCCTATTCTTTATCTGTGGAACTCCTGCTTATCCTCTAGCACCCAGCTTATGTTATTTCAATTGTTTTTATTATTATAATTGCTTTAATTTGGCCTCAAAAAGATTTTTAATAGATAGGAAAATGAGGTTCAGTGTAATTTACACAAGATCTCACGGATCAGAATTATCGAAGTTTGAAGCTCTGGCCTGATTGCAAGGAATAAATAAACACAAATAAAATAAATAACTTAGGGAATAATGCCACCAAGTGACCATTTATTTAAGCATCTCCCACAGCACTCGTAAAAGGGACCTAGCATTAAACACATAGCTCTATATTGATATTCACTCCTCTAGCAGTCAAATAATTTAAATATGGCCACCAATAGCCACAAGAAACAGTTGGCATTTCTCCCATTTGCAAGACAAATATTTAGACTCTTGTTCTCATTTCGATTTTTTATTTTATAAATTATCATTTAATTTACATCTGGGAGAACACCTGGCTCAATCATTAAAAAGGTAAAAAATTATAAAATGTTTTGAATGCATAAAGATGAACTGAATCTATTTATTATCTATCCTCCACCATCTCACACCATTCACGCCACATTCAGAACGTAAAGGAAATAGGACATTATTAGGTTACAGGGAGCAAAGTTACTTGTCTACATTTAGGTGTTTGGTTAGTTTCAGAATGGAGAGTAGACATGCTTCCCAAAATTTGCAGTTAGCACATTTTTATTGGAATGCAGTGACCCCAGTTAAGATTCCACCAACTTGGCAATATTATTTTACCTTTGTGCTTCTCGTTTTTTAACTTTTCTGCATTGAGCATATCTGACTCTACCATCTATCTACATGCACATGAAAAGTACATACTTTAAGTCAATTTCTTAACTAATTTTTACAACATAGTAAGGGAGCAACTTCCCCCATTCTATTTGACGTTCCTTCCATTAATTGCACCAGAGCTCTCTCAATATGATTTAGTCAGCCTATGAAACTGAAATACCAAATACAGCAGAAATGTTACCTGAATTAAGTAAAACTTGAAGAATGAGCATTTATTAAACTGCAATAAGTTGACAAACCTATAGATTTATATAAATAGTCATCAGGATATCTGATACCTATAATTCTAAACATTTTATTTTCTACCAAAGGATGTATGAACTACAAACAGAAATAAGAGAAAAAACAAGTCAGGCTTAATCTAGAGAGGGGTAATTAGCCATTGTGAATTTGCTTGTGAAATCCAAGCAAAGTAGTAGCCCATTTTAACAAATAGAAAGCCTTTCCCTTGATCTCTCCCTACCCTCAGAAACATTATTTATTTAGTCACTTAATCACTGATTTCCCCCTGACTGTGGAGTGAATAATTTTTTATGATGTTGCACAGGAACTCTCAGTTCCACAATATTCTTTGGATAAAAAATAAAATCAAAATGGCCACCAAAATAAATGTTTCCAAGAAAACTGCCTCACAGTCTATATACTATCAATTTCCTATATTAAGTCCTAAGAAAATATATGAAAAGAAAAATACTGCCCCTACACAAAACAGACATAGCTGAAATTAACTGAGCCACCCACCATTCATTCAAATCATAACCGAAAGGGGTTTATAATCAGACATGGCAATTTTTCCATTTACCTTCAGCATACGAACACGATGGACTCTGAGAAATGTGAACTATTATTTATCAGCTAGACTTTACATCAGATGATTTTTCTGAAGGCTGCAGCTTTGTGTCTTTATCCTGCAGCTGCGGATAACGTTATGAAAGAAATTTGGCAGACCTTCTATTTCAGCCATGGTTGAAAGAAAATAATAATGTCATCAATTAGCAACTAATGCAATAGTTGAATTACTGTGGCTTTTAGAAAACATTGGAATTATTTGCCTGCCTGTGGGTCTGCCCTATACTCTGATAGAAGCAAACAAACATTAATCTGACATTTTACTAGCTGGAGATTGATGGACAGCGTTTTTTTCCCGTCTCAGAAACATAGGCTTACTTTCTGGTGTCTAGTTTCTTTATCGACAAAATAAGAATGTTACTGATGAGCTGTCAAATTAGCTGACATATTATAGGCATGAAATAAATATTTGTTGAGTGAATTAATTGATAATAATGGTCATTTTCTGAATTCAAAGCAGGTGTGCTTGATACCATAGCATTCTCATTCTCATTTTGAATGTGGAAGATATAAGGTTAGAAAGTAACAGAGGTAGAATCCAAAGTCTGAGCTTTTGTTTTTTTGGTGGAGGTGGGGGTACAATATCACCTTGCCTTTCCTATAGATACTATGATAATTAATAAAAATTTAAAACACACCTCTGTGTAACAATATGCAGGAGTATAAGGTGAAAAAGGCAAACTCAAGAGGTGGTTTGAATGGCTGAAATCTTAGCTCTACCATACGTTTGCTGGATGGCCTTGAATGGTTTTTCTTCAGCCTCCTGAGCCTGTTTTCATATCTGTAGGATAGGGTTAATAATAGGATCTATCTCATAACCTTGTTATGAAGCTAAACTAGATCAATATCTGTGTAATGTGCTTAGCACAGTACCTGGCCTATAATAAGCTCATCATATAATAGCTGTTAGCTCATATACGGGGGCTTCTTGACAGCAAATTTTCTCAGTTGCCCGTAGATTGATCTATTTTTTCTTAGCTAGCCAAGTAGCAATACACATATATTGGTTAGGAAGGCAACCTACTTCATTATGAAAGAAAAAAGAGGAGGAGGAGGAGGAAGGGATGGAGGGAGGGAAGGAAAATGGGAGGGAGGGAGAGAGGAAATAAACAAATAATCTGAAGATCCCAAAACCATGGCCAAGGTGCATTCAGAAGGACAAGCAATTCCAAGTCCTCATTACTTCATACTGTAACTGCAGGGTTATTGCTACACATTTTATTTCCATTAAAAACCAGATCAAACACTCTCCCTTCATTCCGTCAGCAAACTGAAGCATATTCACATTTCAAAAGAAACTTTACTAAATACTAAGAGAAAACAGAAAGAAAGGAATTACAAAGGCTACAAGCTCGTTTGTGTGTGTGTGTGTGTGTGTGTGTGTGTGTGTGTGAATTGTTCAGAATTTTTGAATCCTTTATAACTACCTCTAGGCAAGAAGGGATAGCATCCTTCCCTCCCAGCTTCTTTGCTCCATCTGGTAGACACACCATCTTTTTTCCTACCACACACGAGTCCATGAATGGCCTATCTTGCTCTATTCCCTTGGATTATCATTTCTCAGGACACTTAGACTGATTCCATGACTTTGCTATTGTGAATAGTGCCGCAATAAACATATGAGTGCCAGTGTCTTTTTGAAAAAATGATTTCTTTTCCTTTGGTTATATACCCAGTGGTGGAATTGCTATGTCAAAAGGTAGTTCTATTTGTAGTTCTTTGAGAAATCTCCATACTGTTTTCCAAAGGGTTAGACTAATTCACATTCTCAAAAACAGTTGCAGTTATTAAGTGTTCTCTTATCTCCACATCCTCACCAACATCTGTATTTTTTTAGTTTTACATTATAACCATTCTGAGTGGCATGAGATGGCATCTTATTGTGGTTTTAATTTTTTCTCTGATGATTAGTGATGTTGGGCATTTTTTCATATGTTCACTGGCTGTTTGTATTTCATTTTTTGGGAAGTGTCTGTTCTTGTCCTTTACTCTTTTTTAATGGGGTTATTTGGTTTTTGTTTGTTGATTTAAGTTTCTTATAGATTCTGGATATTACTACTTTGTCAGATTCATAATTTGCAAATATTTTCTCTCATTCTGTAGGTTGTCTGTTTACTCTGTTGATTATTTTGCTGTGCAGAAGCTCTTTAGTTTAATTAGATCCCATTTGTCTTTTTTTGTTTTGTTTTGTTTGCTTTTGAGATCCTAGTCATAAATTATATGTCTAGATCAATATCCAGAGGAGTTTTCCCTAGGTTTTCTTGTAGGATTCTTATATTTTCATATCTTATGTAGTCTTTAATCTATCTTAATTTTTGTATATGGTAAAAGGTAGGAGTTTAGTTTCCTGCATAGGGACAGCCAGTTTTCCCAACATTATTTATTAAATCGAGTATCCTTTCCCCTTGTTTATTTTTCTTGACATTGTCAAAGATCAGTTGGTTGTAGGTATGTGATTTTATTTCTGGTTTTATTTTTGTGTTCCATTGATCTATGTGTCTATTTTTGTACCAGTACCATGTGTTACGGTTACTATAGCCTTATAGTATAGTCTTAAGTCAGATAATGTGATGCATCTGACTTTGTTCTTTTTGCTGAAGATGGCTTTGGCTATTCAAGGTCTTAATAAAGACTAACATGGAATTAATAAGTTCCATATGAATATTAAAATTTTCTTTCTAATTCTGCAAGAAATGATGTTGGTAATTTGATAGGAACTGCATTCAATCTGTAGATTGTTTTAGGCAATGTAATCATTTTAATGACATCTATTCTTCCTATCCATGAGCATGGGATGTTTTTCCATTTTTATGTGTCATCTATGATTTCTTTCATCAGTGTTTGGCAGTTTTCCTTATAGAAGTCTCTCACATTCTTGGTTAAATGCATTGCTGGATATTGTGTGTGTTGGGGGGAGCATTTTTAGATAAGATTGAATTCTTCATTTGGTTCTCAGCTTCAGTGTTGGCTATGGAAATGCAACTGATTTGGGGACATCAATTTTGCATCTTGAAACTTTACTGCAGTTGTTTATCAGATGTAGTAGTCTTCTGGAGGAGTCTTTAGGATTTTCTAGGTATTGTTCTGGCTAGCACTGGATGTAATATATTAAATACAACTGGTGAGAGTGGACATCCTTGTCTTGTTCCAGTTATTAGGAATAATGCTTCAAGCTTTTACCCAGTCAGTATGATGCTTGCCTTGGGTTTGTCATAGATGGCTTTTATTGTTTTGAGATACGTTCTTTTGATGCCTAGTTTGTTGAGAGTTTTTATCATAAAGATGTGTTGCATTTTATCAAATGCTTTTTTCTGTATCTATTGGGATGATTGTATGGTTTTTCCTTTTAATTATGTTTATTTGATGAATCACATTTATTGCTTTGCATATGCTAAACCATCCTTGCAACCCTGGAATAAAGCCTACTAAGCACAGTGAGTTATCTTTTTGATGTGCTGCTGGATTTGATGTGCTAGTATTTTGTTGAGGATTTTTATGACTGTGTTCATCAGGGATGTTGGCTTGTAGTTTTTGTTTTTGTTGTGTCCTTGCCAAATGTTGGTATCTGTATAATGCTAGTTTCATAAAATGAGTTAGTGAGAAACAGGAGACTTTTTGATGCAATCATCTTTATCTCCTATATCCCCCTTTATACTTCATAAAAGGCAATCAGAGTCATTCAAGAAATACTTGAGTTGAACTGAAATAAAAATGTATCTTTGTCTCATGTATTGGATTTTGAATTACAGATTTTAATAGCTAAATAGACATCATTAGGTTTTCCACATCTTTTATTATTTTCCACATTTTTAGCCATTGCTTTATAAGGAATCTATTATTTTGTGTAGGTTATTAATTTATGTTACTATTGAAGAACTGTCATGTATAATAAACTAAATTTAACAATCTTTTGTATAAATATTTATAGGGATTCAAGGACATTTCTCTTGAGAGGTTTATACATGGTGGAGCCAATGTTACTGGATTCCAGTTGGTAGATTTTAATACACCTATGGTAATCAAACTAATGGACCGCTGGAAGAAACTAGATCAGAGAGAGTATCCAGGTTCTGAGACTCCTCCAAAGGTATTTTTTTATTTTTATCTACTGTATTACTGATATTTTCAAAATTTTAAGATAGAAAGTTTATTATACAGTTCTTCCACTAACATTTTGGCAAACATAGTCTGGCATAGGAACAAAGCATTTTGTCTTATAACTGCCCTGCACATGTACTTAATAATTTCTGAATTTCTGTTTTTAAGAGTAGAGTTGATAGACATTAGCTCAATCAGTTTACTAGTATTCTTACAGCACATTGCATATGAATTTCCTTGCAAAATTATATTTTTAAAAAAACTGTTAACTAAATATTCCAAATGTGACAGAGCATTAGTAAATTTTTTCCCACATTTTTGAAATGATTTGCAATGAGTAAGCAAATTAGGAAATGCGCAGAAGTGTAAAATATACAAGCTTCTGTAAAAGTTCTCTTTCCTAGTTGTTTTCATGTTTTTCTGACTGACATTGTGAAAGTATGCTATTAATATTTGCTCAGAAAAAAACTGGTAAATTTATGATCATAAGCATATTTGTTCAAACTAAAAGAGTAGATGACTTTCTTAGACCTCATGTTAAATTATGACATAATGTTCCTTAAACTCCAACTTAGTAGTTTGAGCCCCTACCAAATAAGGCACCATCATGATCATTTGCTAATCTATTACTTACAGTGTATTCCAGTAAAAAGTTTTATATATAATTTGGAAACTCAAGCCTAGAAAAAATAAGATCTAAGACTAGAAGGTTTCAGCTCTGCTTCTATTTCCTAATTATAATACTTCATAATGACCATGTTAATTTCTTCTCTGAAATGCTGGAATTTGGCCAGGTTGGCATACCATCTTCACTGCCTTATAAAATCATAGAATTTCAAAACAGAACATTAAATGGGTGTCCACTATGTATCAAGCACTATAGCCCAATCCTTTGATTTTATATATATGTGCAAATTATTAAATGGATATATTAGTTGCCTGTCCCTGAGCCAAGGACCAAGTTCATGAATACACAGGATATAATCATTTTAATGTCTCCTATTTGATTATCTCCAATTAGGCATGTCTATGCTATAGCTTTGGCCTCCTTGTTCTGTAAAAATTTGTATAGTCCTCTCATCATTCACAGCTCTTGGCATGATGCTAGGCATTCAGTAGCCATTTAATAAATATATGCAGTACAATTAGTTCTCATTATTTACAGCAGTTATGTTCTAGAAAGTCTCTTTAAATTCTGAATGAGTAAATATGGAACCCTTCCTCCCAGGGAAAATATAGGGTTAAGTTCTGCTAGCCTCTGTTTACAAACTTTTTGTCAACGTTTCAGTACCTAACCTTGTTTTATGGGTGTTTCTGTTTAAAGAAACCTTATTTAATGTATTGTTGATTCATGAACATTGGACTTCTGGTGAACAGCACCGTGACTCATGCCCGAATGAAGCTTATTTGACATGCGGATTTTCTCCGTAAGGCACATCACAGCCTTCCTGCACTTTGGAATCCTAAACAGCATGTCAACACTATGCTTTTGGGCCATGTTAAACAGTGAAATCACCAGTAAAAAGCACAAAACTGCAGAAAACATGGCACTAAATACAACACAAAAAGGACGCTTGTTTACAGTATGAGAGCAGAAACAAGAAAACAGTGTTTTCTTGTTCAGCCACAGCTGGCACCTTGTGTGTTGGGTTACTCAAATTTTTCACCACTCTACAGTTCCACAAATAACCACAAAAGTGCCACAAGTATCGATCTGAGAATCACAAATAAATATTAGCAAGGAGAAAAATTTGAAAATTTAGAATCCACAAATGAGGATTGATTATAATTAATTAAAGTGTACTTTGTTTAATTTTTCAATCAAGATTAAAAGCATGACTTCTGATCATGTCACTTCCTCGCTTTAAAAAAATCTCCTGGAATCAAGGTCTTTCATTCTATAGGCCAATCAAGACTTTCCAATTGCATGACCTCTGCCCCCTTTCTGATGCTCCAGCCAGTCTGAGTTGCCCTGCATTTCTCCACTCTTTATCACTCCCTGTGCACATGCTTCTACCTCAAAAGTCCTCCACCTTCATGTCTACCTGTCCAAAGCCAACCATCTTCCAAGTCTTTCTCTCAAACTCAAATTCTACTTTCTCTATGAAATCTTTTCTTCTTTGTCTTTTTCTTTCTTTTTTTTTTTTTTTTTTTTTGTAAATGTAATTCCTTTTTCCCTTGTTCTCTCCATAGTATTTAATTGGGTAATTTTCATCACATATTTAATATAATTATTTGCACACTTACTGTTTCACTCCTATAAACTCTCTGGGCAGTAACCATCAAATACTTATCTTTGTGGTCTTTAAGATTCCTAGCTAGAGTCTGGTACATTTTTCAAAGAGCTCTCAGATATGATATGAAATTTCATTCTTATAACAACCACAGGAGAGAGTCATTATTATCTTAGTTTTGCTCTGTTTCATACTCCACAGTCAAAAATGTGCTTCACATTCCCAAAACCTATGAGTCACAGAATTAAAATTCATCCCAGTTCTTTCTTCTCTAAGCCCATACTTTTTCTACCACACCATGATTCTGCCCAATTCTGTCTTGCTATCTATAAATCTTAGTAAACAGAAACCATTCCATTATTCTAATTACTTATCAGAGCAGTAAATAACTATAGGACACTACTTACCCTGCCTAAAAATGAAATGATTATTAAGAATTTTCTAGGTGCCACTTGGAAGTTGTGTGCCTGTAACTATGGTTTCCTGGACTGTAGCACAATAAGACACATAAAAAAGAATTACATCATTTGAAAAGGTAAAACCAATTTAAACTACTACTTCTTTACACCGATCAGCTCTATGACTTGTCAAATTCCAGGTCTTTGCTGCTCTGGCTGACTGTCTCCTTTGCTCTACACCACTCTGTGTGATACCTGCCCTTTTTTCTGGTTCACATATTTCAAAAAAATGGATGGACTTTTTAAAACACAGCAAATGTGTTTGGTTTTTGGTGCCATCTCTTTTCAACTTCTTTCTTTCTGTTGAAAAAGTAGCAACATTTTTCTTTTTTTCCTCCTTTGGTCCTCAGTACTAGCATGCATTTTTCCCTTGCCCTTTATGATTTAAGTAAGATTCATTTTATTTCTTGTTTTTATTTTCTTGCCTTACCAAAAAAAGATGATTTGATGACTTTTCTACTCAAAGATGTGTTGGATCAGGCAGGGGAGGAGGCACATTTATTTTTGGTGTAGTACCTTGATTAAACACCTTAATTTTTCTCAGCTACCCCATCCCAATCAATTGTGAAGGGCATGTCTATTCAGAAGCTTGTTTTATCATGTCCTGGAGGAATATATAGGGAAGCTCTTCATTTAAATGGTTCTTATAAATCCTTCTAATACAAGAGTTATATCCAATACTATTGAACAGTTCTTCGTTAGAATTAATATTCCTTATTTTATCCATGTTTTAGTTCTTCTCTTCCCTGTAATGGTGGCTGCTATGCCTCATTGCCACGTTGCCTAAGTTTACTTTTTTTTTTTTTTTCTGAGACAGGGTCTTTCTCTGTCACCCAGGCTAGAGTGCAGTGGCACAATCACAGCTCACTGTAATCTCAGCCTCAACCTCCTGGGCTCAGGTGATCCTTCTCCCCTCTCAGCCTGAAAAAATGATTTTTCTTCATTTGAAGCAGAAAATTAAGGAGATCATCCTCCACTTTCTACAGCACAAACCTACTGCTTAGACAGGCATAGAAGGTGTTAATTATAAGGAATTGACCATATGGAATTTCTAAAGGAGATAATGTAGTTTTTGTCATGATTAGTAGTTAATAGTTGATGCTATTTAACACAGTGACTAGTACATACATGTTTATTGAATAAGCAGATCTGCCATGCTTTAAGAATATTGTGCCCCATTTCCATGTGTTCAGTAATTTTCTAATAAATCTCTACCAAAAGTGATCCCGTGTTGATTTATTTTTGTAACTAGAAAACTGCATTTTTATCTCAATTTTTCTTCACTTTTTCTCCTAATCATAATAATCTTTTGAGGGTTGGGGGAGCTCACTCTTTTCTCAAAAAGAAGCAGATGGTCTATCTTTCATATCTCTACTTTGATCCTAGTTTATATTGAAAGTTTAATGAAATGACTCTGCCTTGCTGTGCTCCCTCATTGGGTGCGGCAATATCCATTCCTATTTAGCACAGTGACTGGTGCGAACACATTTGTTAAATAAGTAGATGTTATTTCTGGCATCATATTTCTGAATAACAATAAACAATTCCACTCATTCTTCTGGGAGACTGAACAAAGATATATACTTCAAGTTAATGAGTATACATTAAATCTCAGGGAACCTTGCTAGGCATTTTGGAGAAGGAAAAGATTAAGAGGCTCAGCTCTCCTGGGGCTCAACCACAGAAACCATCTACAAGGCAGATTACAACACTCCCTTAACCTTTGATACTTTAGCTATTTTTACTGGGACACAACAGAAAGACCTTGCCTGAGGCTCTTTCTTCTCCCAACTGATGGAAAACTGTTTATTAGAGTTTCTATTTTTCAAAGTGATTTTTCTCGTTTTTAAGTTGGGATGATAAGATTTGGTGTACAGGCTTTATATTAAAGCAAGAATAGAAATTTCTGAAGCCAGATTCAATTAATTATTAGTAATTTAACCATCCTACAGACAGAATGGTGCTTTATGTCATAAACTTACAAAGACCTCAGGCCATTTCTGGTACTTGATAAGATTATAAATATACCATTATATTTGTTTTCATTTGGTTAGTACACCTCTGCTCTGACTTATGATGGAGTCCTTGTGATGGCTGAAACTTTCCGAAGTCTTAGGAGGCAGAAAATTGATATCTCAAGGAGAGGAAATGCTGGGGATTGTCTGGCAAATCCTGCTGCTCCATGGGGCCAGGGAATTGACATGGAGAGGACACTCAAACAGGTAACTCACAATTTTATTTAAGTTCAATTCATTGCATAGTCTTGTTTAAGTTGAATGTTCAAGAAAACAGACTAATTTATCCAAGCATAAATACATATTACAATTGCTACTTAAATATATCAAGCCATCATTTTGGGAACATTTCTAGATAAAATACAAGGTAGAATCTTGCTGTTTACAAAATCTTATGTGGATGCATAGTCAGGATAATCTAGGCTATGTTGCAGTACTAAACAACCCAAATCACAGTGACTTAAAACAAGGAGGGAACTTTGCTTACTCAGACACAGGCTAGATTAGCAGGTTCATTGTAATTACTCGAGGATGTAGGCTGACAGAGCAGTGACCATCTTGAATTCTTCAAAGGGAAACAGCTGAGTTTCAAATTGGCAATTAAATTATGTGGTTTAATAATGACACCTATCATGCTTGTTTACAACTCATATGTTAGAAAGAGTTGCATGGGCCTACCTAACCACAGGGGGTTCAGAAACTATAAGCCCACCTGGGTCCCGGAAGGTGGAAGAACCATAAATAATGACTACATTTGGAGATCTTTAAATTGCTTTGTAACTTTGGATTAAGTAATCAGTTTATTTTAGTCTTTCATAATTATACTAACACTACTTGTTCATATACATATTTAATGTTACATTTTAAATGTTCTGAAATGTCATGGGTTCAAAACATAGGTAAAAGCAAATTAAAAGGAAATCTGGAAATTTGGAATAAAATATATTTGAATATTTTCAAAAATGCCCTTATATGTTTTTGTTTCTTATGTCTTAATTTTAATATTAACAAGGTGAGAATATGATCTGGCATAAGTATCAGGGCTATTTAATCCATTTTGTGGATATACAGATAAAACTGAAAAGTAACCATAAAAAAATTTATTCCTATACAAATATAATTGAGGGAGAATTCTTTTAGTAAAAATGGAAACTTTATGATATTAAAAACCAATAAAATATATTCTCCTTCCAGGGGTAGAGCAGAATTGCTTATATATCTCTTTGATATTCCTCTTTCAGATTCTATCCCAATAGCTCAAATACCTAATGAAATTTCAGCAGATGAAGTTGAGATTGCTACAAGTGAAATTGCAAATGAACACATGCGTGGTTTTCTTTTTCACTCAGGTTCGAATTCAAGGGCTGACAGGGAATGTTCAGTTTGACCACTATGGACGTAGAGTCAATTACACAATGGATGTGTTTGAGCTGAAAAGCACAGGACCTAGAAAGGTGAGCCACAATCAAACTGAAAAAGAAAATTCTCTGTTTACTTAGTTTGTATGTAGCACTTTAAAGCCCTAGAGAAGGAAGATGACTTCCTTCCTTTGTTTGTGAGTACTTACAAATACTTTAGTACTTTCTTCTTTATAATTAATGCTGAGATAAATGTGTGTCATATAACTGATATTTGATGGTGTGCCCAAGCTGAAAAAAACTAATTTATACACTGTTTATATCCTTTATCCAAAATGGATGTGATATTTTGGGTGGGGTTAGCAAAAAAAAAAAAAAAAAATTCCACAAATCAAAATTGACTCTGCAGAACAGGACACAAAGCAGTAAAGAGACATAAGCACCTCAAGGCAGTCATTTATAAAATTATTACATCAAGTACCAAAAAGCTACTTCTAATGGGTGAACATATTTAGAATAGGCTGGGTGTTCTTGAATTAGTCAACTAGGTAAATTCCAAAGACCAAAAGAGAAAGAAGATAGATGGTAAGATTATTAAGATTATTATTAGGCTGAGAGGAAGAGAAACATTTAAGTTGTTCAGGAAGGTGCTGGTGCTAGGTTCCTGGATTTTGGAAGATATTTCTCTGTTAGTGGTAAGATGTGACTAGGTATAGGAATGGTCTTCACAGCATTCAAGAAGTATTTTATACAGTGTAATCATTCAGCCCACCACAGTAATTAGTTATAAGTGTTTTGTAGCTAACACATATAATTTTTTAGATTCCTTTTATCTAGGAGCTAGGATGCTCAGGGAAAAAGATACTCAAGTTCACTTTATCTAAAAGCTATATTTCTTTCAACACTTGGCTGTTTAAAAAAAATTCCAAAATATATTTTCATGCTTTTATGTAAAAATGATAGCTGCAATTCATGAAATGCCTGCTGTGTCCTAAGCACTGGACTTGGTGCTTTGCATGATTCCATCCTCATGACAAATCTATAATTTGAGTAGTAGTATTTCTTTTTTTTTCAAATGAGAAAATTATAGCACAATAAGTTATCTTATCCAAAGCCTGTAAGTGAGAAAACATATTTTAGTGTTTTGTCCCTTACTGATCTACCTAGGAAGAGATGATCTTCTGCTGGAGGAAAACAAATAGAGGAAACCTGCATGGAGGAGGTAGAATTTAAAATTGCCATGATGTTAGAGTTTGGGTAGGATGAAATGGAGGGGGCAACCTCCTGAAGAAAGGCTTGGAGGCAGGACGGTTAAAGTTAAGGTGATATAAGGAAAATGGCAAAGGTTTTGCTCCAGTCTGCCATTTGGGTGTGCTTCTACATCTGTGAGAAATTTGGAGCTGCCGTGAAAACCATCTCCAGCTTTCCATCTTCTTAATGGCATAGCCTGAATGCAGGTGGCCAGCGAATATACGGTAAGCTGGAGCCTATCTGATCCAGATCAGGAGCAGCAGGAGATGGATGGCAGCCAGAGGGCCCAGGTGCACATCATCCCAGGCTCTTCTAAGGAGATTGACTGAAGCAAGGGAAGGAGACGCTAAGAAGGGCCCACTCTGCCAGCACGCAGCCAGCAACAAAAAAAAAGGCAAGTTTTTAGCAAAGAATCTCTGCTAGCTGTGGAGCAGTTAGGATATTCCACAGGCCCCTAAAAATGTTGGCTAACAGGTGGACAAAGGTAAGACTGGCCCACCTCCTTGCCACACACCAGACCTTGCAAAATTTGCCATTTAAACAGAGATTTTTAAAATGCAAAAGACTTACTTTACAAAACAGTAAGTGCAGAATGTCAAATTGTTCTCTATAAAAGAAAGAATAGTGGAAAAAGAAAGCTGGTGCTAACTAGCAGTATTATCAAGGGGGCTTGACTCATAGTACTGAATCTTTTCATAGCCTATTGAACAATGATGGTAACAAAAATTAAGACTTTTCAAAGAGAAACTTATGGAATAAGTTGGGAGAGTGATGAACAGTACACCTTCACACTCAGCTGACATTCATCTAGGGCTCCTAAAAGAAATTTGAAGTGTAAAATGGTGTAGATTCATCTATCTTTGTTTTTCCGTGGCAACGATCAACTGGGGCATTGTGTCAGGAATATTAAACTTAAAAATGAGCTACCATGAGAGACACTATGCTGGTGAAACTAGGCAATATGTCTGAGAAGTGAGCAATCATTCTTGTAAATTGAACACTTGCCAGCAAGGGAGCTATCTTTGAAAATAGATCAGAGAGTCAACCCATCAGTTTGTCTGACTTCTGCAACAGAAAAACTGATTGAGAGTCTCATTAAGCAGAAGCCACAAACTCTTTCTGAAGTCCTGGCTCCTAAGTACACCAAAATCTTCTTATCACTACAATGACCCCCACCCAGGGCTCCAGAGGGAATGCTCCAGACTTGCATCGTTTCGGAAATATTTAATTGTAAAAATTTTATTTATTGAGAGCACCGTATATGCCAGATGCCGTAATGGAAAATTGATGTGCATTTTTATATTCAATCCTTGTGACAACCTAAAAATAAGATATATATATAGATGTATAGATATATATTTTTTTCTCCTTTTATCAAAAAGTAAGGCTCAAAGAAACTAAGTGACCTACTCAGAGATGCTCAGCTAAACACAGGTGGAGCTGCAGTAGAAACCGAAATTCCCGCAGCTCCAGAGCATCACTCAAGATCTTGACTCAGGTTTCCAGATCTTGAAACGTCATCAGTTCCATTGCCTCTAAGGATTCTATTTAAGGCTGGTGTGGGAATTGGTCAGATTTTCAGGGCAGTTCTGGTCAAAGCAGCTCTCCAAGGAACCAACTTTAAGTAGAACAGGAGCTTCTCACAGTCCCTCAGTCCTTATCTGATCTCTGTGTTCTAGGCCAAGACCATCCTAATTCAGAAACATTTGCTCACATATATTATTATAGTTATATTTGCCTTTAGGAGTCCAAAGAAAATGAATATTTTTCTGACACCTTTAGGAGTCCAAAGAAGAAAAATATTTTTCTGACATTCTTTATCAATTTAGTGATTTAAATGCATCCATAATTTTGCTCTACCATTACTAAACCACTTTTCACCGACTTTTTGTCTATAGGAAAAATATTCATTTCCTTGTCTAGTTAAATGGGGTCAGTCATGGGAAAAGTTCTTAGTAAAATGCAAAATGTTGAGAAGATTGGAGAGAGAAACTCCATCTTCTATGAGGCCTGGGTCCAAACTTTAGGATTCCCTTCTTTAAGAACTGACTTCTTGTGTGGACTTAATTCTAAAAAAATCCATGGTCCACATGAAATCTACCATGAATTGTTCCCATATCACAAAGTATAATGTTCTCTTTTTTTTAACCAGAATTATATGTAGGTATAAGGCAAAAAATTAAAGTTTGCTTATTATTTTAATTTGCCAGCACTTCTGAATCATTTATCTTTAAGAGGAGAATAGCTGCAAACCCAAGGTTTAGTTTTTAAATGCACAATGTCAAGGTCTTGCCAATATCTAGGTACTCTCCAAAATGTATCCCAGATTTGTGATTCTTTCTGTTGTGGGACTCATTAATAAAGAAAAATTTTCTTTCCTGAAAATTGGCTGGTGAGATCTTCAGGGTGGTTGCATTTTAATGGGGTGCTAAACTATAAAACCCCTTTTCATGTTGTATAACTGTCATGTGGAAAGGAGAGTTAACAAGAATCAACTGATTAAAGTACATATAAGAATTGAAAAGAGGGTGAGTCTCAAATATATAGTTATTTTAAATTAAAATTTTCACATAATTATTAATAAATGTTAACCCGAAATGTATTCACATGGGCTATTGAAAATATTTGCTGAACTTATAATTTTTGGATCAAACCAAGAAGTGTAGCAAGCCATATTAATAAAAATTCTTTTTCTCCATCTGTTCTGTTATTGAATTGTATATGCAACACTTGTGAATAATCTAGGACCTCTTTCTGACATGTTAATGCTTATTGTATTTTAATATGCTCATAAATACTAACATGGCAGTTAAGAAACTTGGATTAAGCAAGAGAGACTTCCAAAACATATTAGAACAAATAGTGAATACAGACCAGTGAGCAAATGCATGCATTTTGCTGGAGATATGAGTTTTAACAATTGCATCAAGAAATTCAAGAAAGAAGTTTGTCAAGCATTAAACAAACACCCTTTTGGGAGTTCATGCAGCATAGTAGGAAAGTATGTAGACTTGGTGTAATGTAGACCTGAGTTTTGAATTCTGGCCCTACTAAAGTATAATTTTGTTTAATTTATTTAGCCTTCTAAAATGAATCCTCATCTCTAAAATATGGACAATAACTGCCCCTACTCCATACTTGATATGTGTATTAACTTTGAGATACATATTTTTAAAAATCATTGAGTATATTGTCTGCCTCAGAGCAAGCACTCAATATGTAACAGCCATTATTATTGCTTAATGATCTGCAACAACCAAAGTTGATCTGCAACAACTAAATTTCCATTAAAAGCTCATTGTAGTTTACTACTTTTCACAGTACTTAAGTAATTACATAATTTATTTTTAGGAAAAAGTATTTGAAATGAAATGAAAAACTAATAATTTGTAAATAAAAAATACAAATTTAAATGTAATATTTTAAAGTGAAAACATTGTCCATTAATATTCATCTCTGATGTAAATTAGCATTTCAGAAATGGTAAGATTGTTACCTAGTGGCTAGGCTATATCAAACCCAAAACCATTTCTGTTTTGCTTTAAAGATATACAAGTTTCTTTTGCTTGAAAATATCCTATATATGTTCTTATAAATCTGGTTATTCCCTTTACTATACAACCTGTAACTTTACTGATAAAGTCACACAAATTAATTTAGGGGGCACTACTCTATCTCACTAGAGGAGGGGATCCACTTAAAATAATGCTCCGTGCTTATATTCCTTTTGGAATCACCCATTCCCTATCTCTTGGCTACTCCACTGTTGTACACAATAAATTTGCCAAACATGTAACAAGGCTGGAACCTTAACACCAGGCAGACTGGCTCATGAGCAAGTAAGAACACTTCCAAACACATTTTTTCATTTGCTTTTTATTTGTTTTCTTTACTTACCTATTCAAACCCTTCATTGTTCTAAGAAGAACTAGACTAAATGCTTCTAAAATATGTTTTCAAGCATCTTCTCTATTTGGCAGGTTGGTTACTGGAACGACATGGACAAGTTAGTCTTGATTCAAGATGTCCCCACTCTTGGCAATGACACAGCTGCTATTGAGAACAGAACAGTGGTTGTAACCACAATTATGGTAAGTGTTGGTCTATGCTTTATGGTGTTCCGTTTTGTCCACAGGCAATTCTAACACCCCAGCGATGGTGAGCAGGCAGGGCAAAGCTGACTGTTAGCAATGGTAACATGGGTGTTCTGATCCACAGAAGCCTATAGAGGCTTTGAATAGGTTCATCCTAAGCCTTGAATACATATGGTACTTTTATTTGTATTATCTTTTGTTACATTGCTGTTCTTGGAAAAATGCTCAGATGTTAAAAATTGAGACTGTCTAATTCTAGTTGGAAATGTATGAAATGCTAAGACCCTAAAGCACAAAACAGTGAACATGACAAAAGTCAACCGCCATCACATAAATATATCCAGTAGTAAACATATTATTAATGTTACTATGTTTTTAAAAATTCAATGTAATTATAATTAATAGTGTTTAAAATTATAATTTTCAGGTAGTTTAATGACCGGATAATGATTTGTATTGTCTGTTTACAATAGTGAAGATGTGACTGTGAAGATTTTAATGAGTATGATTTACATAACTAAATGCTTTAGGAATTAATTTTATTTTATTTTTATTTTGAACGTGAAAAGAGTTTTCTTCCACCGATTATTTTTCTCATTGACCAGTGAGAAGTACACATTATAGTTTAGTGAACTTCTAAAATTAAGAAGAGTATGATTGCTTCATTCAGCCACATCACAAAATGAAAAGTCCTCTAAATTTTAAGGCTGCTTTTTCAAAGAGATTCTCATGAAATTACCTTTTAAATAATAGAATATCTTATATATTTTTCTCTTCAAAATCAAACATGCCCTTTCGAGTCAATGCTAGTCAAAAGAGATCAACAATCGGTGACCTTTTCTATCTCATTTAAAATTATATATACTCAGCTCAGTGACTCTGTAAGGCAAAACATATTTTAAATTATTTATGGAGCCCTTACTCTAAATAAAATGGAAGTATTTATGTAATTTGGTTTTTAGCTTTTGTCATTTTAGTTTCAGGTCTTTAGTAATGTTGAGTTGTTTCCATAAAGTAATATTAAATGAAATGAAAATGCCAGAGAGAAGCCTTCATATGTTGCAATTAGTTTTATCTGTGTTGCATCACCAGTCAGCAATTTGATGTAATCTGACAAGCCTTCAGCAGAAGTTTATGATTTTAGAATGCAAACCAACCAACAGCAGTTTTTGTGTAAACCTTCCAACTTAATTGTGTAATATTTGCATGGGACTTGAAAAGCAATATATATATGTTTCTTTTCCTAAAAACAACACAGTAATGGAAAGTCATACTTCAGTACAGTCCTCCTCTTTTCAGCCTCTGATGAAGAATCCTATTTTAAGAAATTGATCAAGAAAGAAAAGAGTTCCACGCTGTTCAACCATTCCTAACTAAGGCTCAAGTCTTGTTCTCCAGTGTAGTAAATTTAAGCTTATTTTTCATGTGGGATTCTTCTTCGATGACCAACTCTGGACTACCAGAAAAAAAAAAAAATTAAGTTCTGTGACTTTTCTGAGATACTAGAACTAAAGAAGAATTAATCTTTCTCAAGGAATAGATGTTGAAAAAGAATCACTTAGCGATTCTGACATAACAATTCCCATATATTTAAATGAGGTCACTGTACGTAAATGATGGAATTATATCACTCCATTTCCAAGGGTAGATTTTCTATAAGTGAATATCTCAGAATTTGTGTGCTTGTTTTCTGAATATATACAGTTGTTTTCTTTAAAGATCTCTTGGAATTTTGCCTGTTCTGTGTGAAATAAAGTGTTTTAATGTGCATTATAGGTATGATATAGAGAATCTCCTTTCCATCCCTGTTGCTAAAGGGACTGGACAAATAATTCCTAAAACCAAAATACTGAATTAATTTTGCAAGTATGGCTAGTTTTCAGGAAGCATGCTATCAAAAAATATAGTAAAAAATGACTGAAAAATCCAACTGTTTCATACGCATATATATAAAGGATATTCTGTAAAGTTATATGTTGTTTGACAGTAAAGTCATTAATATTTTTGCTATCAAAATAGTACAATACTAGTATCTGTCTTTTTGTATGAAAATGTAATCTTTATATAAATAATACCTCTGGTATTTGCAACTGCATAATCATTCAGTAATTCAAAAAGAATTACTAGAATCCTTTCCCTGAGAGTGTTCCTTCTATTTGCTTTTGTTGAAAATGGTAGTCCAGGACTTATGACATCCCTCCACTTCATTCATTATGAAAGAAATCTCTTGTAGATAAACAAGATTTTGGCATCTGCATGTAATTATCCCCAAATTCAATTGAAAATTCCCAACACAGGTGGAATTGGCTAGATATTTTAATATATGTGTTACCTGTATCTAGATACAGAAGAAGGCTGAGAGTGAGCACTGGATATAATTCATTTTGATTGAAATTGATATGGTGTTAATGTTCTTCCAGTTGTCTGTCCTTTGTGTATGTTGTTATTTATATGTTGATACACTGTAACACTATATGCTATTGCTAAATAAAATTGATTGAGAAATTCAGTTATTCATAAATATTTATTGAGCGTCTACTTTGTGCTAGGCACAGTTCTAAGCCCTGGGAATATGTCACAGACAAAAATCCTGCACTAAGTGAAACTTACAGTTTATTGAGAGAAAGCAGACCAGAAACATAAGTAATAATTATATTAGCTATCTTTATTAAATATAATGTAGCGTTAGCTTTTTATGCTGTTGAAAATTATTTTTCCTTATAACAGTGTTATATAGCTATAATGTGATTTTCATTTTAATAATAAATTTATTCTACCTGAATATAATCATCCAGAATATACCACAGCTAAATCTAATAGAAAATAAAATTAATATGGTCATTTTTATCTTTAAGTTTTGTTGACTGAAAAATTTATAAAATCAATAAAATTCATAAGACTGTGACCATATTGATTTAACTTTCTGAATTAAAAGTAATAATTTCTGCAAATAACCCAAAGAAGCCAAATCTGTTCTATGTGGTTTGGATAAATACAGCAATTGAGTGAAAAGCAGTTTACAGTAGATCTTGGTAGAAGGGAGGGTGGTGTTTTCCTCTGTAATCTTGCTATTTTCTTGGCTATTGAACGCTCTGGAAAAGGGAAGATAATACAGTGATGTTTCTTCAGACAAGCTCCTTTTTTTTTTCCCCAAAGCTTTATTACCAAAGTTAAGTGATGCTTATGATGCATTGCTCAACTACAAAGATATTTCTTACCATCTCATGAACATAATAATCCTTTAGGCAAATTTTCCATAAAACCAAATTTATTCACTCCAGTATCAGAATTACGTTACAAATCTAAAAGCAATTATCCTTATCACACATAATCTTTCCAGAGGTTACTTTTTGTACATTTTAATGAGATGTTTGATATTTTATCTCCTCTATGTATAATGCTGTAGAGGCACTATACATATATCTGCATTATAATAACATACACATTCATCTTTATATAAAATATATTATATGTATATATACATACATACAGAAAATTAAAATGTATTTATTTTCTTCCTTATACCAAATATTAATTTTCCTCTTTCACATACATCACTCACTGAAGAGCTTATAAATCAATTAATTTTAAATAAATTATTCTGACTAAATTTAAAGTGGTGCAGCCTTTAGATTTATTCATTTTTTCCTGAATTGAATAATGATATCTTAATCTTCACTTTTATGAATTTTATCCATGGGGTAAATTATGTACATCCATTAGGATTTTTTGGAGAGAACCAAATATTCACATAGAAAACAACATTGGTTGACACTGATCTTATTAACAACTTTCAATAATAATTGTAGTAATTATATTCATGATATTTAGAAAATGTTGAAAACTTTCTAACAAGTATCTTCTTTCAATAGTTCTACTTTTGCTAAATACAAATAATCCAAAAAAAAAATCCTTGGTAGGAAAATTATACATTATTGATTTAAAATCTTCTTAATTAATTTACACAAATACTTTCATAAGCAAGCCCTAATGTAGCAGCTTTAAACAGAGTAATTTCTTTCCTAAAATAGCAGGGCAGATGTAGAAGCCCATTCATGAGAGAAACTATCTTAATATAAAACTCATATTCACTGATAAGTAATGCAATAACTTCTAAGAAATTACCATCCTACAGAGCTCAGTAGTTGATAATAATCATGGCAGGTTGTATACATAAGACAGAAATAAGAGGTTACTCTATCCCTCTGATTGTTCGATTTTTATTCAAAATCGAACACTTGGGAATTCATAAGGCTGTTTTAAAAAGACACCCCACATATCCTCCTTAATGATTTGCCAGAATGTATTCATTATATTGAAAAGATTTTGTATTTTCTTCACCCATAGTAGCCCCTAAACTTTGTATTAACTCTAGTATGAAGTATTTGAAGACCTAGTTGCAGACAATTTGTCAGATTAATCATGGAAGAAATGAGGAGGTTGAGCAAATGTTGAGCATTTGCTACTCTTTTGTATTTGACTTGAAAGAAAAGAAAAGCAATAGGAGACACAGTCAAAGAAACAGCAGAGCTGAGCAACCATGAGAGACCATTTAAGGAAAGCCTTTCTCTCCTTTCAACATCCCCACTTCCCTGCGTGCGATCATGTCATTTCTCTTATGCTGTCTACATCACCCATCCTGAATCTCAGTAATTGTTTATGCCCCTGGATGGGCAAAAATTCTAACTACATTTCTAATCAACATCTGCAGTAAGCTGAAGGCTTTTCTAGACTTTGTTGGTTTGCTCAGCAGGAAAACAATGACATGATGTACCTCTGCTGTCCAAAATAAAAAAGAAAGAAAATACTGAAAAAATGAAAGAAGACATTAAATAAATATTTTACTCATATAGACACGTGCCTGTTCAGAAGAGATAACCTAACCCTTGTTAATATTGACTTTCCTTTAGAAAACCTGAACCAGCATTTCTAATAAAATTACTTTATAATGATATCACTATTTGGAAAACACTGATAGGCCAGGCTATCTTTGTATTTATTTAATGCCTTCTATGTGCCAGACACTAGGAGAAGAAATTGAAAGTCTTTATCTACACTGTTTACCTAGAAGATTATGTGAAGAATTTCATTAAATGAATTTCATAAAAATGCAGAAATACATTTCTTTAATCTTGGTCCCTCTCTCATTAAGTCATATGAAATCTCACTTAATGGCACATATTTTGATAAATCAATAATAGCTTCAAAAATTTACAGATATTTTATTAAGTCATATGGAAAATCAATTAATTGCACATAGTTTGATAAATGCTGTAGCTTCAAAATTTTCCAGATATTTCAAAATATAACGTCAGCCGAGTACAGTGGCTCACACCTGTAATCCCAGCACTTTAGGAGGCCAAGGCAAGTGGATCACTTGAGGCCAGGAGTTTGAGACCAGCCTGGCCAACATGGTGAAATCCCATCTCTGCTAAAAATACAAGAATTCGCTGGGCATAGTGGCATGGTGCCTGTAATCTTAGCTACTTGGGAGGCTGAGGCAGGAGAATCGCTTGAACCTGGGAAGTGGAGGGTGCAGTGAGCTGAGATCACACTACTACACTCCAGCCTGGGTGATAGAGCACTAGACTGTTTCTCAAAAACAAACACAAAATAAAATATCAAAATACAGGGTCAGCTCCCACATCTTTCACTTGTTAGCTCTGTGAAATTGAACAACTGCCTTAACCTCCCTGAGTCTTCATTGTCCCATCTGCAAAATGGGAAATGCCTACCTCAATGTGCCAGTGTCAAAAGTAAATGAAAAGACATGAAGAAATTTACTTCGTGCCCGATACATAGTAAGCACTAAGTAAGAGCTACCATTGTTTAGCATCACTGTATTTTATTATTGTTCCTTCCACCTTATACTCCTTTGCCATCATTACAAAAAAATATATATAGTGAGTTTGATTGCAAGGGAACAAGGAGCATATTTTACTTATTTTTGTGTCCCTATCACCCAGCAAACTGCCTGGCACACAGTAAGTGCTTAATAAATGTTTGATTAAATAATAAATACATAGCTATTATTGAAGTAAATTGTTTATTATATAATGTAGAAAGCAGCAAATTAGATTTTAAATACTAGCTAGAGAAACTTGCACACACAAGCTAATAAGTAATATGTGTACTTGAGTATAAAAATTCATGTGTTCAAATATTGCAGATTTTTGAATTGACCTTCAGTCTTAGTACCAAATGGAACCTTAACTATATCCCTTTTGAAAAACTCTTAAGCCTGTTACACTCATAGATGATAGTTGTACAGCCATTTCAATCTGAATTTAAATATTTTACAAATATGTGACGCTTGCTTTTTTCTACATACTCTTTCATATTTTAAAAAGATTACTGTGAAAAAAGAAAATGTAACAATTAGTTCACAATAACTAATTCATCAAATTCAAAAAAGTTAGAGGCATTGGAGGCTTCTGGGTCATTTGGCCATGCCAATCCAAGGCAGGATTAGAAGGACCAATCCTGGACAATTGCCCACCATAGAATAATTTAGGGCATCTCTATGAGAAAATAAAAGGTCCTGTAATTCACATGTTTTATTAAATTTTTAAAAGGGGTTTCTACATTTATGAAGTACTTAAAAAACAAAATCAGCAGCAGTGTAGGCTGCCATGTTATTCATAAATTACCTTCTAGGGCTCCAAGAGCAAATTCAGCTTCCCCAATTATGAATTTTGGGGGGAAAAAGAAAAGACTTTTATGAGAGATTACAAATAAATGTTACACTATAATTTACAAAATATAAGTACATTATCTCCATAATCTTGTAGCCAAAGGTGGTCACCGCTTGTCTGCAAATGACTGGAAAAACTCAGATGTGACCAGGGACTCTCTCCATATTACATTCACCAGGTCTATCTTTGGTTAGCAGCTTTAGGTACCACTTACAAAATGAAGTCCTTCTTGCTAAAATGTCTCTTTAGTTCATGTCTTTTAATGGTTCAGTTTAAGGGTGTGTGTGTGTGTGTGTGTGTGTGTGTGTGTGTGTGTGTGTGTTTAACTGAAAACTGCCCAGTAATTATTAGCCAGTGGTAAACTTTTTCATTTTATCAGGATTTTCATCATAATTATTTATCAGTTTTCTGTCTCATTTGCTTAGAAAACTAAATGGAAATATTACTTGAAGTGTGTGCTCATTACAACTTGAGTAAAATTAGTATCACTAGGGAAATATTTTATATTACCAATTTTTTATATTTATATTACTAATTTAAATATTTATATTAATAATTAAAGTTCATGGAGCACAAACCATATTTAAAGCCAAAATATTGGACAACATTAGGAAAGCAAATTTAATGCAAATAACCATATAAGAATTTTTAAACTATTAATTCATTTTTTTCTTTGAAAAATAGTGTATCAAGTGCCTGCTCTGAGAAAGTCATCTTGCTAAACACTAGAGATCAAAGAAAAATGATGTAGCCTTTTCCTTAAACAAAGTCACAGTTTAATGTGGTTAAATAAGATGCAGAAGATGGAAACCTACGACCTTGAATTAGTCTTTATTAGGTGACACTGACTACTGAATAGTCTTTAATTTCATGAAATATTTTAGAAATACTAATTTCATTGTCAAAGAAAATAATTTATGCTTCTCTAGATAATTATTGACACTTCTATCACAGTCGTAGTGTTAGGTTTTCATACTTATTCCAATAGAAAATTAAATATTTCAATTTTAGCATCCAATGCAAAGCAATTTAATATATTCTAAGCTTATTTATATATTCATCTGTTTTATTATTGATTTCTAACTACAAAAAATCAGTATGTGTACCAATACTAAATATAATCTTTATGTCAAATTCTGAAATTGGAAAGTTACATAAGATTTTTCAATTGTTTTAAAATTTCTCCTTTACAGTTCTACTTCTCTCATTATAGGAATCCCCATATGTTATGTACAAGAAAAATCATGAAATGTTTGAAGGAAATGACAAGTATGAAGGATACTGTGTAGATTTGGCATCTGAAATTGCAAAACATATTGGTATCAAGTATAAAATTGCCATTGTCCCTGATGGAAAATATGGAGCAAGGGATGCAGACACAAAAATCTGGAATGGGATGGTAGGAGAACTTGTTTATGGGGTAAGCAAATCAACTTATTGAAGAATTTACTTACAAATACCTGAAACTTCTTTTCCCTTGGGCACATAACAATTTTTAAACGTCTATTACTGTTTGTAAAATTTGCAGCTACATTCCAACAGGCATATACAATGTTCAAATCTTTTTCTATTTCATTTCATTAATAATGCAATACACAAACAATGAGAGAAGCTGACACTTGATAAGATCAAAATCAGAAAGAAGATAAAAATTCAGAATATGCAGTCCTAGTTTTAATTGACTTTAAGATCTGGGGTGATTATTCTTTTAAGTTTGATGCTGCTGCGTATAGCACTACAAAACAAATCTAATAGTAATCTGTTATTTGAGAACTGTAGGAAAAGATTTCCTTAAACAATGTAAAGTTGGTCATTATTTTAGATATTTATTTATACGTCTGTTGTTTGTAATTATTCATAAATATCTTTTAAGTAATTGGTGAGGCAATCACTATACTAGTTTAGCCTCTATTAAATATTCATCAATAATGTCAGATTCTTACAATTCTGCTGAACACAGTAAATTTAAACTTTACACAGTGCCATCATTTTTTATACTAGTATACATAGCAAAACACAAATGCTAGAATTTATTCCAAAATGGGCCTCACATGAAAGAATGTTATGCCCCTCCCTCAAGTATACTTGATATCGGGTATACACATTCATACCTGAGGACAAATACAGCATAAATGCTTCTCCCTGAATCATAGCAATATCAAGATCAATGTCTTCAGCTACCACTGCAAAATGTCAAAATCAAACGGGAATTATCACATGCTAGTGATGGCATAATATTTCAGAAGTCCAGAAATCAAATCTATAGCTCATAGGAAACTCTAATCATCAAGTAATCAATAAAGTAACATATACTTGAAATGTAATATGAAATGTCTTAAAAGCCAATTTATATTTCACCTTCAAAATGTCGTCTGATTAATCCTCACAAGACCCCTTTGAAATGGGGAATTACATAGAGAGTCATTTTTCTTCAGAAAACAATAAAGATAGAAAGATTTAAAACATAACTGGAGTCCTAGGAGAAACTCACATTCCAAGCCAGAACTGCAATTCAACAGTTTCATCATTCTGCATCTTGCCTTTTAGACCATGAAGCAATGAACATTCTTTGCACAGTATACACTAAAGTAGCTAAAACCTCTGCAGAATGAGGAAATTGCTTGACATTATGAAGCAATTGGTTAGTTTTATATCCATGGGAAAGAACTGCTGACTGCTTAGGTAACCCTAAAAAAAATGCAGTTTTAAAAAATAGCAAAATGTATTTTACCACAGAGTTTATCAACAGTTTTATATTGAGCTTTAAATTCCAAAGAAAAAGGGTTTCAAAAGCATTTGTTCTTTGGTTAATATTTTAAACTTTTGATACAGTAAGCATATCTTAGACATTAACATTATCCATGTTGTTAGAACTACTGTAATTCATTTTTTTCAGAAACTACTCTTGCATATTTCATGTCAAAAAATCACACTTGGATTACCGTTTAGTTATAGACAACATAACTGACGTGAGTTACTTTCTGGGGTATTTGTCACACATCTCTTCTCTGGAGTCCCTACCCACAGGGCAGCCCAGACTCACTCTTTTGCAAGTGTTCTGATCACATTTCAATCAAGGGAAATTGTTTAAATAGTGAAAACAAAGGATATGAAGGGAGTAGCATAATTAGCGAAAAAGTTATATCAGTCCTATACTCATCACAATAACAAGAAGTCCCAAAGTTATGCAGTTCTCAGAGAGACAAAAGATAACATAATGGTTATTAATATCATCATATTCATTCCTCAACCAGTCTGCAAGTGGTTAAAGACTCCAGTCTCTGATGCTTGGGTTGTCCACTTTTTCCCAAAGGGAGTCTTCTTCCATGACTCTTAGACATTCCACAGTCTAGATACTTTCCATTTTGGTGTCTACAAAGTCTATACTTGTTTCTCAACATTGTTTGTTTTTTGTTTTGTTTTGTTTTTGTTTTACTTTTTTTTTTTCCTACTGCTAATACATATATGAGTGCCTTGTTTCCAGGGCCCTAGGTAAAACTAAATCCATTCTCTTCTATAGAACAAAGCCTATTATGTCTAAATGATTAACTCTGCAAAATTGTTAACTTTGGATTAATAATTTTTTTTTACTTTACTCCTTGCAAACTTTGCTGCTATAATTGTTATGCAGATTGTCTGTGAAGCAGTTACATGCAATCCAACATACCATATGTGGGGAGCCAGAAGACCAGAACCTCTCTCACACTCTCAGGCCCTTTTTGCTACCATAGCTGTGCACTAAAGCAAGTTCACCCTGATTTCCTGCATGTGCTGCTCCAGGGTCATCTCCTGGGCCTCTACTACACTTGGGGTGTGTGTGTGTGTGTGTGTGTGCCGCGCACCTGCATTTTAATCCGAGGGAACAGTTCTCAAAGCACATTCCATAGTCCACTAGCACCAGAATTACCTGTGGGAGACATTTTACGCACTCAATTTGGGCATTATGAAACGAAACAACGCACATGTAATATCCCTGATGTTGGCAGAGGAAGTCCATGTGTAGTCTATCTCTATCCCTCCTAGTCTTTTTCTAGACTCTCACACAGCTAAAACTTTTTGAAAGTGTCCCTCATTGGACATGGATGTCACCACCTTCATCCCATGTTCACTTTCTATGGCACTTAGTTTTCAGTTCAGAAAACACCTGCATTTCTCTCATATGTCTTTCTTTTTAAGGCTTCTTCCCTCACTAGTGGGAACTTGTATAAATAAAAATTTCAGAAGCTACCTCACAGAACAATGTAGTATATGAAATGGGATATTTTAAGTAAGTGAAAAGAGGTGTTATTTATTTATTTCTGTTGGTACAGGAGGGCAACTACTTGGAAAATTAGCAATTTTCGAACACTTCATCATTGAAAATACCAAAAAGTGATAGGAGAATTATAAATACTAGAATAAAATATATAATATTGATAGGATAAGGATTTTTCTAACACATGAAACCAAAGACTGGAAACACACACAAAAAAATAATTTTATATGGCTACAACAAAATTTAAAACCTATGTATTACAAGAAAAAAGTCTTGAATTAAGTTATGGAAACAAAACAATTGATGAATAGGGAAAAATATTGCAACATATATGTAACATACAAGTGAATATTTTAAATATATTTTTAAATGCTCACAAATTAGGAAATAAAAAATGAATATTCAATATGGAAAAGTGGGGGCATATTACGGTAGTAATACATAAAAGAACAAGTAGCTATTTGTTTTATAAAAACAAATTCAAATTAACACAAGGAGATCTAATTTCCTTCCAGAAAATTGGTGAAGACAAGTAAAGATACACAGGGCTTTTCTGAGGTTTAAGACTAAACATGCCTTTACATAGTGCTGGGGACAGTAGAAATTTGCATAAACTTTCTGGAGAAAAGTTGGGCAAAGCATATGATGAGCATTAAAAAGATTATTACTGTTCAGACCAGCAATTCCATTTCTAGAAATTTATCTTAAGTAAATAAAATGTGCTAAGATTTATCCTCAAAGATGTTCATGGCATCACTGTTTTAAATTTTGTAAAACTGGAAACAATATGAATATCCCGCAAAAGTAAAAAATGGTGGAGTACCTTTTGACATATTTCCAATAAAGCATTTGCAATCATTACAACTTACTTTTAACTTATATACTGAAATGGGAAAATGTTCATTATAACTTTTGAGAAGATAAATGAATAGGGAAAAATATTGCAACATATATGGAAAATACAAGTGAATATTTAGAACATTATATCTTACAATTTTTTGTTCTATAATGGTTTTAAATTCTTTTTTAAAAGAATTTTAAAATATTCTTCATAGAACAAAGTCTTTCAGAGTATATGGAAAGAAAAAACAAGAGTAGAGGATGGGAATAAAAATAACGTTTTCTAATGGGCTGAGTCATACTTATAAAATAATTAAAATATACCAATTTTTCTACAGCAAGTTCACATATCACTTATGTAACAAAAATTATACATGTAATTATAACTATGGGGAAAATAATAACCTTCCAGCAATGGTCTAACTCTTGTATACATGGGCATTTATGATGCAAAAAAAGTGTATTCCCTCTTGAAGGTATATGTGATCAACTCTCAGTCACCCAGGGACATGTGACTAAAATGTACCTTCTGCATTCTAACTCTCCAGTTGCCCTTGTATCAAGCCCCTGGCCACTGTATAGAGCCTGAGGATATGTAGGAGTCAAAGTAAGAGTGACAGCCTCTGTGTAAAAATTTATATATCTGAATATGTTTCTGATGCCATCTTAATGTCAAATATTTTCCTTTAAAAGTAAATAGTCAAAACTGCCTTTTATTTGTAGATCATGTGACAGTTTAGTTTTTACACTACACCTGATTTCATTTGATTTTAGAGGTGGTGTGATTTTACACTCTACACCTTATTTCACTTTATTTTAGAGGTGGTGGTGATTTAACAGAAGCAGCCCAGGCTCAAATCCCAGAGTTGCCATGATCTGTAAATCTCCCTTCTCTAGTCTCAGTTTCATCATCTAGACAATGATAAACATATGATGCTTATGAGGACTAAAAGAGAAGCTATTCAAAATATTTAGATCAGCATCACATCAGCATCAGCCACAGAATCCCTCAATAAATGCTCACTATTACCTTATTAAGGTTTCCAATAAATAATTATAATAACTTTATGAGGTAAAGTGGGGGAAAGTATGCTCATTTTACAGTTATAGAAACAAGTTAAGAAAAATTGTTCAAAATCACAGAACTCTAAAAATGGAAGCTGTCTTATGATTATAATATCTTAGAAATGAATCTACTGTTTTTTAAAATCTTTTTTTAAAAATGAAGATAGAGAAATCAAAATATGTGATAGCAAGAAATAAATGCCAATTTCCAGATTTTTGTGTGTGTGCTGAATTGGAAAATATTGTCAAACAACAGATTTCCTTTTATCATACAAGCACAGGCTTTATGATCTGTTTTCTCATAGCTGGAAATGAATAAAAAAGAAAAGACTGTTTGAAATTTGCAATTCATAATATTAAGGGATGGCCAAGTAATGAATCAGTGGCAATGTTCCAAATGAAATAGAAAAGACTGCGACACAGCAGTATTCCTGGCCAGGAAATTCAGAAATTCAGCCATATGAAAAGACTATCAAGTCTCCTCTGCACTGCCCAGATCCTTAAAGACTAATACAGTAATTTGAGTTCAAGTTATTTTTGCTTATCCACCCTTTCTCTGTTTCCTACCCTTTTATTTAATTACTCAATCCAATAAAAATATTTTGTGCTATTTAAGTAATATTTTATGAAAAAATTGCTATTCATTTTTGTATCTATCACTATCCTAATTCATTGTTGGCACTCCAAAAATAAATGTAGAATAAATGCATGACTGATTAGCTTTAAATGGACCACTCCAGTGCTAATTGCTTCATGAAATCCATTAACCTATGTCTCCATGTGTTTTTTCTCTTATAGAAAGCAGAGATTGCTATTGCCCCTCTGACAATCACTTTGGTACGAGAGGAGGTCATTGACTTTTCTAAGCCCTTCATGAGCTTGGGCATATCTATCATGATCAAAAAGCCTCAGAAATCCAAACCAGGAGTGTTTTCCTTCTTGGATCCTCTGGCCTATGAGATTTGGATGTGCATAGTCTTTGCCTACATTGGTGTCAGCGTGGTCTTATTCCTAGTTAGTAGATTTAGTCCATATGAGTGGCACACAGAAGAGCCAGAGGATGGAAAGGAAGGACCCAGCGACCAGCCTCCCAATGAGTTTGGCATCTTTAACAGCCTCTGGTTTTCCCTGGGTGCTTTCATGCAGCAAGGATGTGACATTTCACCCAGGTTAGTTTCAGAGCTCTTAAGCTCCTCACCGATTTCCCAGTAATAATAAATGTTGTGCAGATTCTCTCTCTACTTTTCCTGAAGACAGAGGACTATTTGAAGCAGAAAAGACTTGCAATTCCCAAATAGCAATTTCTTCCAAGTTAGCACAAAATGTGGATATATCATAAACATTAGCTTCTCAATAGCAAAGAAACTATGCATTCCATCAGAGCTCTCAAAAATCATTTAGTATTAGTATTTCATTCACTGATTTGCTAAATGAAAACTGAATTCTAAATTGTAGAATAGGAATTCATTTTCATTTTGTTTCCTTTTATAAAACAAACACTTTTGCTATTATTGCTGTTTTTTGCTATTATTGTTGTTGTTCATTTCCAAAAATTAATGTTGGACTTAATTCTCATCTCATATAGCTTAAGGGAGATTTCTGCCACGGAATTACCTAGAACCTGAGTCAGCATAGTAGGTACCAGATATACATTGTTTTATATAGCAATCCATAAATTAGCTAAGCAATAGGCAAAAAACCAACAGTGCAAACACTACGCTAGTTTTATGGAAATCTACTTCAATATCTGTGGAGTCATGACTCCCTTCCTTTGGATACAACTAAGATATTATTTAGCCACTATATTCACCAAAAATGCAATCTTCTTTTGCAATAAATGATTTTTCTCATAGAGAAAGTAGTAGTTGAAGGTATGAGAAGAAAAATACTTACTTTAATTGTTGACTATATATTAGCACCACAAACACATGGATTTTGTTTTTCTTTTTAGAAATGTATGCTTTCTCAAAAGGAGGCATTTTTGGCACAATGTAGTTTGTGTTTCTTAAGACCTAAATTATAAATATGTTTAAATTCCAATAACATAGGAATCTGAATAAAAAACTTTAAATTAATGAACTAAAAAGAAATGAAAGCAAATCAAGTAATGGTTTTTAAAAGCCAGGATTAAGCAAATATTAAATTAAACCCAATAGATGTCTCTTTTATAATAACAAATATTATAATAAGGAAGTATTTTAACTTTGGAAATGCCATGAAAAATATGAAATCATTCTTTAAGTTTTAAAACAAATGTTTTACAACAATTTGCCACAGGAATTTTAAGTCATTTAATGATTGCAATAAATAAGTTCAATGATGAACATTCTCTGGATTTTTTTACTCACTCTCTTCTCACATTTGCTCTGCTTTCATACTCGCCCACACATCCTTGATACCAAAGAAAGAGCGAAGAGAGAAAATCATTATACCAGTGTGTAAAGATACTCTGAGACATGGCTTAAACTTCACTCAGCTCAGGAATTGAATATCAAGCAAACAAACAAACAAAAATCTCAACTATGGTCACTTTGAGACCAATTCTAGACCCTCATGGAGTCCAATCTCACCTTGGCCTATGTCTCATTGTCCCAGCAGGGCTCTGACTAAAGGTAAAAACAAGTTCTCTCTCTTAGTCTCAGTAAGGTATCTACCAACTTGCATCAAATCTAAGACCCCAGTCACTGTTCATATGTATTGCTACTTTATGTGCCACGAAGAGAGAAATAATGCTGCCAATTAAACCATGATACCATATTTTATCTCATCAGTCATAGGCTGCATCCTAATTTCAGAGATGCTAAAAAATTAGGGCAGGAGAGTATTAATGAATTCAATGAAGTATTCCCCTTATGTAGCTGAAGAAAAGCATTAAGTTCTACATTTCTGCCATTTTCTTTAAACAACAAGAAAGAAATGGTTGTCATATTTTCAGTGGCATTTATATATTAAATATACCATAGAAGGCATCAGATTATGCAGAAATCTAGAATCATTCTTGAGTAGATGCTCAGAAAATAAAACAACACTTGCAATTGTTATTTTTAAATATGCATGATGAATTGATGGTATTTCTTTTCTTTCTCTATGTTAATTAGAGAAAGGAAAATGTGCATTATCTTATCCATGTTTAGATCCCTCTCAGGTCGAATTGTTGGAGGTGTTTGGTGGTTCTTTACACTCATCATTATATCGTCTTATACTGCTAACCTCGCTGCTTTCCTGACGGTTGAGAGAATGGTCTCTCCCATAGAAAGTGCGGAAGACCTAGCCAAACAAACAGAAATTGCCTATGGAACACTGGATTCAGGGTCAACAAAAGAATTCTTCAGAGTAAGTTAAGGAAAAAACTAACAATAAAATGTTTATCATTTTGAAATTCAGGCAATTTTTCCAATAATTATATTATTGGCTTCAGCTATTATAAGGTTTACAAACACAATGGTTAATAGCTATGTTTAAGGGTAATACTTCTAACTGGGTTTTATGATCACTTTATTTTGCAAAAGCTAATTGACTTATTCATATTGCAAGAGGAACACTCCCTAAGGAATAGTAACAATGAAAAGATAATTAAAACAACTTTATAACATAATTTATCCAAAACATTCCAAGGTTGATAATGCTAATACTGGATCTGACAAGACTGGAATTATGTATGTGTTTGGGCTGAAAGCTTAAAAATAAAAACTTAACTTTTGAAGAATACATGCAATTTACTGCATTTGAAACACAAAACCTTAATTGCAGATTACACTACTTATATGAGTCATATTATTCTATGATCTATCCTGTAACAATGGACTTCACAGCAGCATATTTGGTTTCTCACAAGATAATAACAGGAAGAACTTTTCAGTTCTAGGCACCTCTCTAGGACATTAATTATATGGCATTTAGTTTGTGCTGATTTCTCTGCTTTGCAGATAAAAATTTTCTAACTGATATAATTGCATTACATATATAGATTCATGTATAATTGCATTATATATATAGATATAATTGCATTATATGTCCCTTTGACCTTCCTTTGGAACAATAGAGATTTTTTTGGTTTGTGTGTGTGTGTGTGTTTGTTTCACTATGGGGATGAATTTTTTTTATCAAAAGACCCTTTTTCTATTCTTCTTAAATCTAGAGATATACACTTGGTAATGTCTGATAACAGATAGGCATTCATTTTGTGACTTCGGGACCAAAAAATTAAAAAGTTACCAGAGTGACATTTTTATAAATACTGAACTAGGTAAAAACAAACATATTTTATATTTATGTCAATTGTTTAAACACTAGAATATTTAATAGCATAGAAGATGGAACATATATTTTATTATTTCCTAAGCTTTTATGTGAAAGTAATGATAGTTCTTTGTTCATGCCTATATGCAGCACTTGAGAGATTACATTTTCATTTTAAATGTATTTATTTATAATCTTCTCACTCAACTCATCTTAAAAATTAAAAACAACAAAATGTGCTACTCCTTAAGCCAGCTTTAACTTTTGTATACTTGAATTTCTGTAAGATATTTATCCTTTGTAAAGATAATTTGATTATAGTATCCTAATATACTTCAGATGTTTATAAATATCATATCAAGAGCAAATCACTCAAAAACTCAAACTCATCCTTGGATATTGTTTAGAAAAGAAACCAGGCAATGAACAATGTACATGTCAACAATTTGGAGTATTATTAGGAATAATCTAAAATGTATAAGTTAATTACAAAGCACATATAGATTTTCTTAAAACTGTAAGTAATATTCATGACAGTAGATTTGATTAATAGTCTATGGATAAACTTGATTAAACAAACTGTTTTTAACTTACCTAGCACATCCCTATTTCTACACCTTAGTAACAGAAACATTACTACTCTAGTGTACTTTAGCATAATTTCAGTACCATGCTGTCAGTTTATAACTGCTTTCATCCTTAAGTAAGTACATTTTAATGATTTCACCTAAAAATCACTATGTATATGCACCAAAATAAAATACAAGTTTGTGCTATCATTTGCACTTTACTAAAAATTGATGACTGATTGCCATTTAAATAAAGACAATATTTGCAGGCTCATCATTCTGCCTTGAGTTGATAAAGGGAGGAAGAAATGCTATATTGATTCCCTGAAAATATTTCTAAAGTAACTCACTGTAAAGCTCTTTAGTGTTAAGCACACTGAAAATGCTTAATTCTAATCTTTATAAAGTTAAAAATGCTTAAATTCAAAAACTGGTGAAGTAGATAAGAAAATGTATTAAGAGAAATATAAGAATGAGGAAACCTGCTTCCTAGATTTATAGAGCCTTCCATACAAACTGTGCAGGCACCATTCCTTGTTTCCTTTCTCTCCCACCCAACTTCAGTTTTTAAATTGGAAGAGTTTTATAATATAAGTATTTATTGTTGCAGAACATTCTGAACTCTAATGGGACAAGAAAATAATTTCCCCTGGCAGCAGGGTTTCAGGAATGCATAAATTTGGGTTCTCTGATAAAATCTCATTCATTTCCTACCGTTTGCCTCCCTCCTCTCCCACATATGTTGAACTGGTTTAATTCAACCATTTGTCTGATGGGCTGAGAAAGCCAGAATGTGAAGGGTATTTTTGTACCTGTCGAAATCATTTTCTCAAAGGAACACAATAATGGTACATCTCTCAGCGCCACTAGGCTGCCTTAGGCAGTGACCTATACTCAGTGCTTCAAAAATATGTCACAGTTATAATCAACTGAAAAAAGAATTAAGCCGCAGGGGAAAATTACATCTGAATTCAACTGTTGCCTTGGTTTCACCCCATTATGAAATTTGATATGCTTCATGTGTTGTGCTTCTTGGTAAGCCTAAACATAGAGGCATTTAAAGAATCTGTACTTTAAATGCCAGCCTCTCTATTTTGGTACTTTCACATTATTACACACCTGACTTAAACACAGTGGTTTTCATTTCAATCAAGTTTTATCCTGTGCCTATCACAGTCATCAGCGAAATCATGAATGTATAAATGATGTGGATTACTATCTCAGGGTTTATAATATGACCAAATAATGCATTAACGAGCTCTCACTAGAACATCAGTCTTGCCAAGTAAGCTACTGGAAGGGGAAAATAATTCACCAGATAGCAATGAAAATATTTACTATAACACATGATATTTGTACATAGTTCCTATTAGAAGTAGAAATGGTGGACTACTTAATTTAGGGGAAACTAAAAGGATAGCACATTTTTAAAACTCCAAGAATTGTTTTAAGCAATAAAACAGTGCTTTAGATTGGATAATTCCTCATGCTTTGAGTTTCACAATAAAGATGAAATAAATCGATCTGAGATTAATTTTCTAACATCAAAAACTGATGACTTCTATCTTTTCACTTCCCATACCCCCATTTTTAAACAGATACTACAGTTGAAGGATTTAGGGACTTAAATGATTGTTTATCACTGTAATTGATACAGTGATGCTTGATACAGAGACGTACTGAGCTTGCTGGATCTGCAGAAATTTTCTTCAGTTTAGCCTGTCTCATTAAATTTATAAATATTTGCTTGCCCTTACTCTTTAGCAATCACTCTCTTGCAGTCACAGATAAAGCACAGGGATATTACTTCTAGTCCTTCGCAGCTCAATTCCCCCTTATCCCTCTGTCCTATGCATGTGATCTTATGAGAATCAGATTTTCTAAACATTAGCATGGTGACAAACCAGGCTAATGTTTTTATTCAAAACACTTGCTTTTATATTTCCACTTTATCTATATTATTAAATTTCTATTGTACCTAAGGCGTCTTGTTTTTAGCATAGCTACTCTATGGATTCCTCTTTCTTCCAGATTTTAAAAGGATTAATTCAACTTATTTTGCATTTAAGGTGTACATAATTCAATGTATTTAAACATATGCAGCAGTAATTTTCCACATATTAATATTATAGGAATGGACTATTTAAAAATATCAATGACCAAAAGGTACTTTATTCTTTTAAATAGATTCATTGGCTTTAATACTGTGCTTCGTTCTATAGTTAAGTGATCTCTAAAAACACACTTTTTCCATTTTGCAATGTTAACTGTTTAACTGTCTTGTTCCTTTAATAAGCTATTTAGCTGTAACTGGAAAATTGCCAAGTAATTGGTATGTTTTACATTCTTAATAAATTCCATAAAATAGTTCAATTAAAACAATATTCACACTGATTTTATTTCTTCTGTTTTCAGTGTAGTATACACAGTAAAGTATGCAATGTATGTGGAGCTCTATACCTTTTTGGGTGAAACTCTCAAATCAAAATTTAAATATATTTAAAAAGTAGTTATTCGTTTAAAGGAAATTTACCAGTACTTCTCTAAATATTAAAATTACCAATATAGACATTGAGGGACAATCTGTATCAAGTGATTCAGAGAGGTTACATTTTTCAGAACTTGTAATATGAAAGAATTTGTTCTCTGGAACAGAACTCTATTTTTAGAGATGGAATGAATAAAGCATGGCCACATGGCATTCCTAGTGGATGCTATACTTGAGGGTTTGGAATCCAACTACTCACCTGTCCAGGAAGGACATAGAATCTTTGCAATTTTCTAATATGCAGATTTTGTTGCCAGAGTAACCTGTCATTGCCTAAATACACACACACACACACACACACACACACACACACACACACATGCACACACCCCAATCTTTATGAGATTTTTTTGAAGTGTTAATAGCATAAAAACATTCCAAAATATACTAAAAGACATCAATTTCCCACCTTGATATTTATCAGCATTTGAATATTCATTACCGGCCAGGTGTGGTGGCTCAGGCCTGTAATCCTAGCACTTTGGGAGGCCAAGGTGGGTGGATCACCTAAGCTCAGGAGTTTGAGACAAGACTGGCCAACACGGTGAAACCCCGTTTCTACTAAAAATACAAAAATTAGCCAGGCTTAGTGGCAGGCCTCTGTAGTCACAGTTACTCGGGAGTCTGAGTTAGGAGAACTGCTTGAACCCGGGAGGCAGAAGTCACAGTGAGCCAAGATCATACCACTGCACTCCAGCCTGATGACAGAGTGAGACTCTGTCTCTGCCCTCCCCTCCCAAAATATGAATCTACCTTCCCATAAAATATCTTTCTCTTTGGTGTTCAAGTATGCAAATCAGTGATTGTGTGGTTTATTAGTTAGGTTTATTGATTACTTATTTCCCAACTGATGAAATCAAAATCTGAATCCTACTTGTATTTGTTTCTTTCTTTGCCATCTGAATAATTTGTCTTTGTCAAGGTATTCAAGTTATTTGTTGATTAGTGAAGAACTGCCTCTTGTTGAATTCTGTAATTTGGTAAACAAAAGAAGCTAAATATAAATAAATGTACATACTACTCAGCACTGGGCCTCACACAAAGACATAAGTCTGAATGGGGTCTTCATTACTTTTTTATTTGGACTCAGACACAGAATTGCAGCACCTTGTTATTGAAAACAAATGCAGTTGCACCAACAGGATTTGGGCTTTTCTTTCTTTTTTTTTTTTAGATGGAGTCTCACTCTCTTGCTCAGGCTGGAGTGCAGTGATGTAATCTTGACTCATAGCAGCCTCTGCCTCCCAGGTTCAAGTGATTCTTGTGTCTCAGCTCCCTTAGTAGCTGAAACTACAGGCATGCGTTGCCACGTCTGGCTAATTTTTGTATTTTTAGTAGACACAGGGTTTCAGCATGTTGGCCAGGCTGGTCTCGAACTCCTAACCTCAGGTGATCCATCCTGCCTCGGCCTCCCAAAGTACTGAGATTACAGTCTGAGCCACCATGCATGACCAAGGCTTTTCTATCTTATTAAATATATCTTTTGGAGACATTTGAGTTCACGTGGATATATTTTCACATTAAAATGTATGTGTGAATGAAAAGTCTAATGTAAATGCAGGTAACAAGAAAAAGAACCTAGGTAAATTAAGTACTAAGAGTAATGTGTTAATAGATAGAGATCAAATAGACAGAAGTAATTTATAAATAAGTTTCTTGGCTGGAGTCAAGGGGATTAGAATGGCCAACTCTCTAAAATACAAAATTGCACAATTGGAATCACGTCTCTTTACAGTTCAATATATGTTCCATTTGAAAATTTTCTCACAAAAAGTCTAAAAATGTTTCAATCAACCTAGAGTTTGATTCTTATGTTAGGGATATTTGGTTTGTAAGCTATAGCCTCTTCCTCTGGTGTTCAATTACTGACGATATGGACTGCATTTTTTTCTTTTTTTTTTTTTGAGACTGAGTTTCGCTCTTGTTGCCCAGGCTGGACTGCAATGGCGCAATCTCGGCTCACCGTAACCTCCGCCTCCTGGGTTCAGGCAATTCTCCTGCCTCAGCCTCCTGAGTAGCTGGGATTACAGGCACGCGCCACCATGCCCAGCTGATTTTTTGTATTTTTAGTAGAGACGGGGTTTCACTATGTTGACCAGGATGGTCTCGATCTCTCGACCTCGTGATCCACCCGCCTCGGCCTCCCAAAGTGCTGGGATTACAGGCGTGAGCCACCGCGCCCGGCTGGACTGCATTTTTATATATATCTTACTAGAATCATGTTTATTAAAATTTTGAGGCATGAAAAAAGATAATAAAAATAAAATAACAGCCAGACATGGTGGCTCACCACCTATAATCCCAGCACTTTGGGAGGCTGAGGCAGTAGGATTGCTTGAGGTCAAGAGATTGAGATCAGCCTGGGCAACATAACAAGGCTCCATCTTTAAAAAAAATTTTTTTTTTAATTATCTTGACATGGTGGCATGCCTCTGCAGTCCTAGCTACTCAGAAGGCTGAGGCAGGAGAATCTCTTGAGCCTGGGAGTTGTAGGTTACAGTGAGCTATGATCACGTCACAGCACTGCAGTCTGGGGAACATAGCAAGACTCTGTCTCTAAAAAATATAAATAAATAAAATAAAACAACAACCCTCCTTATTCATTATAACTAAAATACAGTATTAAAAGGAATTTTATAAACTTGAAATACATTCTTATCTTTTTTTAAGTTTACCACAAATGTGATATAAAACATGATTTTAAATGTTCAAGTCTTTTCATCTCATTCTACATATAAAAAAACATGACTCACGCCTGTAATCCCAGCACTTTGGGAGGCCAAGGAGGACAGGTTGCCTGAGCTCAAGAGTTCGAGAACAGCCTGGGCAACACGGCGAAACCCTGTCTCTATTAAAATATAGAAAATTAGCCAGGCATGACGGCATGTGCCTGTAGTCCCAGCTACTCGAGAGGATGAGGCAGGAGAATTGCTTGAACCTGGAAGGCAAAGGTTGCAGTTAGCAGAGATCACGCCACTGCACTCCAGCCTGGGTGAGAGAGTGAGGCTCTGTCTCAAAATAATAATAATAATAATAGGTTATTATTTAAGCAGCTGAGTGTAGTAACTGTTATGACAAGAGGTGTGGGCTTCTTCAGATATAACTTTTAAATGTCTGCCATTTCAATGATTTCCTTAAGCAGTGTTTAAAGGCAGTTTTCCAATTTGAAAAATTGAAACAAATAATGTTACTATTATGTTACTCTATGGCAAACTGAAGTTAGAGAGCAATTGAAAGATACTTAAACACTTTATTCTTATCTTGGTTCAGTGAATATTAACATGTTGTTCCTTTCTTTCCTGTATTTAATTTTATTTTAATCTCCTCCAGAGATCAAAAATAGCAGTGTATGAAAAGATGTGGACCTACATGCGATCAGCAGAGCCATCAGTGTTCACTAGGACTACAGCTGAGGGAGTAGCTCGTGTCCGCAAATCCAAGGGCAAATTTGCCTTTCTCCTGGAGTCCACTATGAATGAATACATTGAACAGCGAAAGCCATGTGACACGATGAAAGTGGGAGGAAATCTGGATTCGAAAGGCTATGGAGTAGCAACGCCCAAGGGTTCCTCATTAAGGTGGGTGGAATAGTATAACAATATAACATGTGTTGTTATAGTATTCCACCTTCCCTGATGTGCCTGAGAGAAATATTTTTGTTTTGTGTGTGAACATGGTATGTTTGTTTGTTTATTTTCTTTTTCTCCATTTCATATATTTTGATCAACAATCAGGTAATTTTTTTAATTTTGGAATAATTAATCCTTGTTGACATATATCTTTGAAGGCCATATAAAAACCAAACTGGTTGAACACTAGCTGCTTCCAGTGGGCCTAAGGCATGGGTAGCATATGCTTCTTTATATCTCATCAGATTTTTTTGGCCACCAATACGCTATCATTGTGTCAGTGATAATTCTACATCTTATCATTATTTTTTTCATTTTGCCTGGCCACTAGTTTTTGAGTCAGAAAAAATTAACCTCTTTCTAGCAAACCACTTTTTTTTCCATTTCAATATTTTATTTATTGTGGCATCTTTCTATTTTAGATTATCCTGAGGTTGTATTCATGCTGCGTTTGAAATCACATCTATTTATAAAAGCAATCATAGACAGAGGGAAAAAAATGAGCTCTGGTTTTATAGCTTACTCAAGTCACACTCCCACCTATTTCAAAGGGAGTGTGGTGTAAGTAAGATCTGTAAAATTAGACCCAATGGCAATCCAAAAATGCTTACAGATAGGCCCCTGAAATGTGATTAATGAGCAAAGCGCTACACGTGTGGATTAAGTGAGACTTTCATTCTTATGGAAATATTGGTTAAATCTGCCCTTTTCATCCTTTTGGTCCTGGACATAGAAAATTCACATGTTTATGTCCAGGAGGCAGAATTTCCTCTTTTCCTTAAGCAATAAAGGCTGCTGTTGAATTGATGGGGCTGGATCCCATCAAAAGTGATGATCGACAAATTACTCTGGTCTCAGTGCTGCTTAAGAGAAATGTATACAAAGCACAGATTCAAGAGGAAATCAGGATCTTTGCCAAAGGACTTAACCAAGAACCTGATCTTAAAAAGTGATGCCTCTGGTAAGCCACTGAAATGTGAAGGTAATGGGACCTGTACTATTGCCTAGTACAAATGAAAGCAATATAAATCTTATAATTGTTTTCATTGGTTTCATAAGGGTAACTGCAATGTATTTTGATATGTGTGTTGAGTTGGGAAGGGTTGAGAGAGACACAAGGAAAAAACGTCAGTAATGGAAAGGGTTGTGTTAAACCAATATATGTGTTTGCAAGCAACACTGTAATAATTAGCGAGAGGTTTTATGGTATGTTACAAAAAGCACAATATTAAAAAGAGATAAAACAAAACTAGCCAGTAAAGACAAATTTGGTTATGGACTGTGGCAATTCTGAAGTCAGACTTATTAACATACATTCCATGTGAAACTGAAGAAATGTGCAGGGAGAAAGCCAAACAAATAAATTACCCATAATATATTCTACCTAAAAACGATTTCAACCATTCAGAAACTTAAGCTGGCATCAGGTTGTTTCATCTTTGAGGGTATATTTTGTGTGATGCAATATGAAGAACGTGAAATTTCAATGAGGCCAAGTAGTAAATGAATCTCTGATGAAAGCATAGTTTGAGAGCACCTTAGTGTAAATAATTTTTTTTAAAATAGGAGGAGAGAATGCAATAGTGGTTGATATGTAGATCAGTGTTTAGACTATTGATTACATTCACTGGATGTCTCTCTTGCACTTAATTAATTCTCTGTGGATATAGCTGCCTTGTCCTCTGTCTTGTGTCTACTGATAAAGTCAAGTTCCAGGGACTGAATTTGGCCTTCAGTTATGGGTTTGCCTGACTCCCATTAATGGCAAGAGAGTTCCCTCTTAAATGTGCCACTTTGTCAAATCCACACTACAGGGATTGTTTGGGGAAAAGCTGAAGGGCTTCATCTGTCCAAAACTGTATAAAAATCAGCCATTGGCTTCCCCCTCTTTTCCTGTCCTTCCCTGGACCTTGTTAATGAGGCAATTGTTAAATTCAGCTTCCTGGATGGAGAGTTTGTTTATGCACTTTGTTTTATATATGCCACAATTTCCTGAACAAGCTGGCCCCTGCATGCTAAAACCACAGTCATTTTGTCCTGTCTTTGAGAACACTGGAAGGGCACTGAAGGCTGACCAGCATGCACCTCACCCCACCTCCTCCCTGTCTCATCCCAGCCATCTAAGCAGGAGCCTGATCAGGCTTGAATTCTCATTCTTATCTGACTATGATTCTTCTGTTTCAAATGAGGTGAACTAATACAAAGATGGCTCATAATCATCTTCTGTATAAATAATTTAGTTTGTAGAAGCAAATTCAAAATAATTGTATTCATCAGAGCAAGGTCAAGAGGACATACCTGTATCAAATTTGTTGATACAGGTATCAACGAATACCTGTATTTCTGTCTTATTCAGTTCCATAGAAACTTAAATTTGTTTTCCTATACAATCTACCTTTTTTAAAATCAGGTCTTTAGGTTAATAGTTCTGGATGTAGTGGGACTTTTGTATTGCATTGTGATTAACAATGGCTTTCTCACAAACTCAGTTATTCAGATTCATCAGGTGACGTGAGACTTTAAGCAAAAGAAAACAGTAATCTGTCCTTCTATTTACACTTAACCAGAGAAAGCAAACAAATGACTGCTTATGTTCCATTGGTTTAGGGAGTTTTACATTTCCAGATCTTGTTGTTTGTTTAAAGTGCTTCAGAAAGAAAACGTAGCAGAAAAGAGTAAGAGTATGATATACAATCAGAATTGAAAATTAGGACTTGGGTCTTTAATGCAGACTTTAAAACAAATGCAATAAGGATCATCACAAAGAGTAGATCTGTAATTGAACTGAAAAATATCACAGCAGTGATGACTAGCACCTGTCTTTATGGTAAAGAATGATTTGCAGAACTCTTTGCTGTTCAGGCTAGTGTTTGCTGGACATAATGCAATTAAATTTAAAACCATTGATCCATCACTTACTAATAACAATGACCAGAAATTGCTGGTTCATTGTATTTTGATATCAATTCTTCAATTCTCAGGTGACACAACAATTCCAGGTATATTAATTTGTAATCTTTTTTTCACATGCACAGTACAATTTATAATTTTATCATTGCCATGGTTTTCTTCCTCCTCCCTGTCCCAGTCTCCTTGGCAATCCAAAATGATTGTGAAAATCTTTCTCTGGTTGAGAAATATTTAAAGTTTGTTTTAAAATATACACTTTCAATGACATTGCAATGGAATGTAAAGTGTAGATGAAAGAGGAAGTATATTTATTTTGACTTTACTCTCAATACTATCAACACTATCAACTTTACTATACAAATTGACTATAGTATAAACATCTTCTATACTATAGTATTTATGGTATAATAAAGTTGCATACGTTACTGTCAAAATACTATCAACTTTGTTACGTTATCCATACTATACTTGGTTACTAGACTATTGATTTTACTATGTAATAAATAAACCTGTTAAAGGTTGGAGTGAATCATCATTTGGTTGATATAGATTTACTATTAAGTAGTTGTTAGATGAGAGTACCCCTTTTAAAGATATTCACAGTATCTAGTGTCTGTAAATACCTCCAGACAACAAAGCAGTGGGTCATATCTCACCACTTCCTCTGGCCCTTGGAACGATTTGTATACTTGACCTTATGTTTGAAGCCAAGTGAAAAACTCTAGCTACCTATACTTTTATTATTCAAGAGTGATAATTCCCATTCAAACTTTGCTTCCTCTAGAGAGATTTGTGGAACTGTGTCTAAAGTAAAACAAATATTCTGTCACTGAAAAAAAGGAAGGATGCTTCAAAAGAAAGCAGTTCCAATAGAACTTGCAACAGGGGGTGAGACATAGAAAAAATGAGGCCCAGCTGTACTTGGCAATGACAAGTTGCAGGAGCCCATAGCAACAGGAACCGATCCTTTGAAACCAAGCACATCATGCTTAGGTTACAACAGGCAACTCAGAACCCCACAAGAATAGTACAGCAGGGGGAGGAAGTACTCAGCATGGGAATTAGAATACCACATCTCTCACTGGACTTTTCCTTTCAGTATTGAATGAAATCACTGGCCTCATAAGACACTTGGCCTTAGACTAGATCTACTTCGGGGTGAGTAGAGTTCTTTGTAGGTCAAACTATGTTTCTTCCACTTTGGAAAAATTCGCTGGGGCAGGTGTACTAAACTCAGTATTCAAATTCATGTGTGGAAAATATATTATTCTAAGGAACTACTTTCACATATAAAATGTGGGGGATATACTTTAGTTCAGGAGTGCTTAGAAGGTTTAGGGAGTAATTAGAAGGTTTAGGAAAAAGGAGTTTGCATGTTAGTTTTTTTGACATTGGAAACTTAGTATTTAAAGTAAATACTAGAAAAACTTTACAGAAATTTAAAGCTGTGTACTGAGAGTATCGTTTGGCCTCAAATGAAGAAACTTTTAACATGCCTTGTGGAAATGAATTGCAGTGGGTTAGTACATATATTTTTTACTTTAACTATTATGAAAAGAGATATCTTTGCTTATGAATACCCTTCGTTTTTAGTGCCATATTAAAAGATGCTATGGATAGCATATTTTTTTAAAATCCCATTATATTTTGATATACAGTCTGTTGGGCTAAGGATTAGACAAGCACACATAACAAAAATCATTTGCATCTCTCAACATGCACAGACACACAAACACACATAAATCCTTTCTGAGATATGCATAAAAGATCTATCTAGTTTGCTATTAAAGATACTGACGTTTATCATGGGTACCAAGTATTTTGCATTTACAAACTGAGACATCAGATGGTAAATTTATCAACACTATTTGTGTCCCAGGGAAAAATAATTGCACAGTAGAATCCATATACTTCATCCCTCACTTTCTGGATGTTGACTACACTGGGAAGCATGAAACCTATCAGGGTATTTTAAATTCTAGATTTTTCATTTAAATCCTTCATATTTAATTAAAAGAATTAAAATTACAACTCTTCAAGGAGGAGAAACAAATGTTGCTTTTTTCTACATTCCTTTAAGACTCAGAAGATATTATACGTGTTTGTGATTCTTCCCATTGGTTAGGAAAAAAATGCTAAAATGATTTTCCCTCAGTCTTTTGACAGTTCATTCAACAAATGATTTCTGAGTGGGTTCCAACTAAGAATTTATCAGGTAGTTTTTAAGTCATTCATTCTTGAGATGCTTTATAGCGGCCTGAGTAAGTAACACCAAATTGAAAAGTTTCTAAATTCAAGGATTAGCTCTCCTCACCACTACACTTAGAAGTTATATTTTAGTAACTTTCCTTAGAAAATGAGTAATTTGTGGCCATTTTAGTTTGTACCACTTCAAAGGGGATTGAATTCAACAAGATGAAATTGCTACCAAAATGTTTTGCAGTTTACTTATGAGGTTTGATGAGAAAGCTAAGACTAGATATCAATTCCAACAATTCTAACAAAAGCCAGAATTCCAAACTGCTATTCTTGAGCCTCACACTATTGTCTCACAGACAAATCCTATGATTATAAAGATGATAGCATACTCAGATCAAAGGTAAAGTGTTAATGTATACATAGGGTTGGTGTGTGAAACAGAATGCTTGCTTGCCCTTAGAAGTAACCAAAGTAGATGTGAATGCATGAAGCTTCCATGCTATTCCCTTTCTATTGCATTTGCCTTGATTTCCTCATTCTAAGCATTCTCTGGACCAATATTTAAATTTTCCAAGAAAGAGATTTTTTGTTTGTTTCTGCTGTGCATACTATAGATTCTCACTATGGCTACAAAGCTACCCTTCAGCCCTGTCTATACTAAATTATTAAAGAAAATATGTCAGATTAATTACTCTCCAATATAGGATCTCAGGTTATAGGATCATCATGACTTTCATAAAGTTGCTTACATTCAGTTCACAAGTGGCTCTTAACTTCTCTTCAGAATAGCAGCAAAAGTCAAGTGACATATTCGTTGTTGTTGTTGTTGTTAGCACGTCGTTTGTGTTGGGTTCTATTCTCCAGACTGGCGTTTCTAAAGGACAGAGTACCAGAAAGAAGGAACCCTGGATGGCCTCAGTACAGGCTGAGCAGAGGGAGGAACTATTAACTTCTTCTGAGAGACCTTAACTCTTACATTAACTCTTACTACTCTAAATAGGGCAAAAAGAGAAGCATTATAATCACACTGCAGTGGATTCTTCCCCATACAACCTGAGGGCCCTCTTAGTTGAGAGTATGGCAGTAGAGCACAGAGGAACTGCAGAACAGAGGAAGGGGCCATGTGCAGTGGCTCACCCCTGTAATCACAGCACTTTGTAGGCCAAGGCGGGTAGATCAGTTAAGGTCAGGAGTTCCAGGGCAGCTTGGATAACATGGTGAAACTATGACTCTACAAAAAATACAAAAATTAGCTGGACGTGGTGCCATGCCCGTAGTCCCAGCTATTCGGGAGGCTGAGACTCACTTTAATCTAGGAGGGAGAGCTTGCAGTGAGCCAAGACCGCACCACTGCACTCCAGCCTGAGCAACAGAGCAAGATCCAGTCTCAAAAACGTAAAAATAAAGAATAGAGGGAGGTAGTAGCTCTTTATATTTGCAATAATTAGATACGTGGAGAATATTTTAGACGCATACATGCAGGCGCACACACACAACAGAGCTTTGGAGGGAGTTATGGTAATCAGGTTTACCATAAAAATCCAAAATGCCTATAATACAATACTATAAATAGCTCACTTTATTGTGGATTTATAATCTACCCTTCAGTGAAGAATTGCATATGATGCTGCTTTAATGTAGTTTTATGCTAATGATAAACATTTACTTAGTACATCATAAATAAATAATGGTTTTCTGCAAAACTGAAAATGTACTCTTTTGTTTCAGCACAGTATATGGGAAAGCACTCATCCACAACTGCTTCCTTTTGTCTCTAAAGATAGCGTCAACCAGGATTGTGCTAGTTTACAATTCATATTTAATAAAAGAAAGACAAAATAGTTTGGCAGTCATTTAGAATGAGCTGGAGAACAGCAATGACTCTGGTTTAGAATATATTCTATTTTAATTTCGCTAAAAAGTAAAAACTGTAGCTCATCTATTTTAATGTTTGTTCCTCTCCAAAACAGTCAATCATTTAACTGTTTTCTGAATGAAATAACATACATCTGAGATAGTTGACACAAATATACAGTATCATACATCACCTGGCAGCACCTGAATAGAAAATCGCTATTCAGCTCCTCAGAAAACCTAACCCTAGTCTTGAGCCTTCTCAGAAACAAGCATAATGTTGATTATGAGAAGATTTTGTGAATAAGTTTTGCATTACCATTAGTTAGAAATATTGTGAACATATTGTTTATCCTCCCTAGCATCACAAAAGTCTTTATGATTGAACACAGTTTCTTTTCAATGGACAAATTTCATACTTTATGAAAATCTAAAAATATTTGTTAAGGTGTCCACAGAATGAAATATACCTTCAAAAAGTTTGTGAAGCCATTTTAATATACATCTTGAATATCAAACAATTCAAAAATAAAGAAAATTTAAAGACACAACAATACCCCTAGTATGTAACTCTACCTTTCAATGTACACGATACTGAAGTGTTAGAGAACAATATCATTTTAAATGCCATCAACCACACAAAGTAGTATTATATCATGTTGAAATAAACTAGATTTTATTGAACTTTATTTTTTTAATTCTGGGGTATTCAATGAAGAAATTGACCCACAGTTAAGTTTTTATAGAAATGTTAAAAATTTAATCTGTTTTCTTTAAGTGCTAAATATTTGGGAGTTAGCCAGAATGAGAATTCAACTGGAGTCAATCAAACAAATGTGAAACAAACAGCTTCCCACTTTCAAAGGCAATATGAGAGTATATAGCCCCCTTTCTACTGTTGCTTCACTGTACGGAGGACTGTATAAAAACTGGCAAAAGCTACCAGCAGGGCCTCTGCTGTTACAGAGTAGTGATTGTTTTTTATTTGGTCCTGATAGATATGCGGCTTCAGAATATTTCTTTTTGAAACAGTAACAGGTGAAAATCCTATTAGTAACTAAGAAAAGACATCATCAGCTCCCCAGCCCCTAAATTCTCATCTTTTCAGGCATTTGCAACTAGAACCATTAAAAAAAAATCATAAAAGCATTATTAGCAAGTATGGCTATTTTGCATTGCTAGTGCCTTTAACATAAAAAGTTGTTTTTTTTTTTTTCTTAAAAAGCGTGAAGAAATTTAAAATGAAACCATGTATTCAGAATCCTAAAACAGTCCCCTAACCTTTGGCTTATATTTGAAGCTAGTCAGAGGTAAATAGAATCAAATAGGGTCCAGGAAAAGTTGACTTCAGATTGTTTCCCAGAGGAAAAAAGGGCATAGGAATTAAAAAAAAAAGAGTTGCTTTCTACTAAGTGATACAGAAATAATATTGTATAAGCCATAGAATTAATTAAATACGTCATTTAATTTTTTTCCAAATTGTCCATTTTTAAAAGATTATGCTTAAATTTGGCTCATATAGACACCAAAAATTACAGAGCAGCATATTTAAGTGAAACAATAATAGTACAGTTCAGCATTATAGTTTTTGAAATATAAAACTATATATTTCACATATATATTCTTGTACTTGCTGTGTTAAACCCTTTTATGATGTCATTTTGTTATAAAGGAAGGTACTATATAATAGATTTAAGTGACTTGCCCATAGTCCCACAGCTAAGACTAGAAATTAGATCTTCTGACTCTCTCTAGTGCTCTTAGAGGAAAAGAATCAAAAAGGACTTTGAATATAAACATAGATTCACTCTGAAAACTTACTAAACAGTTTCTGTGATGCTTTCATGCTGCAGTTTTGGCAACATATAAATTCAAAGCATATTGAAAATATCCACATAGGAGCTCAACTTCCATAAATTTTAGCTTATTTTAAAAACTAGATAAACTCTTGAGTTGAAAAAATTATGTCGCTTTCAGGTCAGCACAAAGAAAGATTTTACAATTAAAATTTCTTCCCCAATTGGCTTATCATCCCTGACATCAGTCTTGTTCAAGTAAAAGTAGAAGAGATTCTCACATCTCTTGGACATGAAACTGTGATGATGACATCTCTATTCCCTTCCCACTTTGAGAATCTGAGATTCTGAGTCTTACCCTAAGCCCTCTTTAGCAAAACAACAAAATTATCATATTTCTTTGAAGTTGCAGACACTTAATATGACTGAGAAAAAATTCACTATCAGAACTTGTATAAAAACTCAGCTGGTTTTGGAATTTTAAGTCAGTCACTTCTTCAGTAAATAGCTGCTTTTATTGCAGTCTGTCTTCCTTGTGAAATTGAAAGCTATTTAAGGAAACCACTCCTCTGTAAGAACCAACATAGCTAGAAATAAATGCAAGTCTCCTATGCCTATAAAAACAGACATTCAAAATTGTACGCTGCATCAAATTTTTGGCACAGTAAAGATCTGACAAAATTCATTACATTATACAAAAGGGGGAATAAAACAGCAAAAGTGAAGCACAGGCCCATAAAAGGACATGTTTTGATTTTTTTTAGAACAAAACTTCTATTTCCATATCTAGATATGATTTTAAAAATTGATGCACATAATGTGGTAGCCTGTGGTGTTTTGATATGAAATAGTTGAGAAGGTGATTACTAAGGGCATCATAATAACCCTAACAACTTCAGCACCACCTAATTTCTTTTTCATTGTTCTCCTCATCACAAATAGCAGTCACTTTATGCCCTGAAGCATGAAGACTTTGCAGCCACTGTAATTTTACCCAATCCAGGCAATGTACCTATAGGTATTCTTATTCATAGATTCCCAGATCATTTCTAAATATAAAGATATTTTCTTCAAAACTCCCATATTAATGACTACCATGGATGAAATAGGTGTTTCATAAAATACAATTTACTTTTCCCCCCCATTTTAAGCACAGCTTTAACATCTCTGCATGTATTTGTTTCTGAAAACAGGAAATGCTCTCTCTATATATATATTTTTTTGGAATTTATAGTGTGTAGTAGATAAAAGGGCTGGTTTGTCAAAATAGCCATGTTTAGAATATTTATGAAAAACAATGAATGAAGTTAAAGTACCAAGGAAGAACACAAAGGAAAACACATATATTGTAGTTGGAGGAATTCTATTATGCCATATTTATATCATGAAACTTTAAGATGAATGAGGTTCATAGAATAAATCTAACACTAAATAAATGATAATAGTAGTAGATGGAGAAAGATATCATTATATAACATAGAATCTTCCATAAAGTGTTTTTTCCCTGCACATTTTCATAATGGCTGTTAGAGTAATGATTACAACATCCTTTATTTCGATGTCTCTGGCATAACTTTGACAAACTGAGGTTCCAAAGTACATCCATTATCTCACCTGATGTCATTTTACTTGATGAAGAATTTTAATAAGTTACCCAAAGTTAAATAACAATAGCACATGATCTTGTATGGGTTCAGGCTCATTCTTGGTCTCCACTCTCCTTCATGTCTCACAGAACTCAATCAATTGTCTGGTATTTGGTTTTTTATGGGAGCCAAACACCCACCATCTCTAAAATTATGCCAAAGGGTAACTAAGACTTGATTCTAAGCTCTGTTATTTAAACAGTAGCCTCAACAGAGATGAAGTAATTCAAATAAGAAAACATCATATCAGAGAATCCATAAATGAAAAAAATAAAAAGGAAATAAAAATTTAGTAACTGCTATGTACCATGCCCATGTATACTGGAACTTGATGCCCCTAACTCCTTGTAGTTGGTGCTGTTATCTTCATCTGGACAAATGCTGCTGCTGCTGCAACTCAGGTTAAATAGCTGATGAGTGACAGAAGTGCAACTGGAGCCCATTTCTGTCTGGGTCTCAAGCCCATGAGCCTCTCACTATGTTGCCTTGTTTCTCTCCAAATACACAGAATCCTAATTAGAAACAAATTAAGAAAAAAAAAATCCCATCTTTATTCATCCTGCCACTTCCCAGTGTGAAAAAATATAAGTACATAGTGTCTAATAATATCTATTTCCCAGACATTTTTCTAGCTCTCCTATCTAGTGATCCTTTAACTCTTTTTTTATTTTCACAATAATTATTGTTCATATCAGATTTAATATTGCTTCAAATATGGTGCTGCTTGTAGCTCTATTGTTTTACCCTCAAAAGACAAAAGAACGTCAAGGAGAGGCGCTGAGAACACCCCAGCATACCCATCCTTCCTGAGAAACTCCAGGTGCTCCCCATGATGTACCCTCCGTTATCCATTCCAGCTGACAAAAATTACCCAAGCAATGTCCTTCTGTGAACTCCTACTCTAAGCCAATCTTCAAGGTATTAGAGCTCTCTGGCAAGGCAGACTGAAGGGCAGACAATATTATTTTCCTCTTACACAGCTAATGTCCATTCCCCTTTGGCTTAATTTTTAAATGGGTCTTAAATTCAATCTAGTGAAAGTCCCAGTATATCAGACATTTGGTAGTGTCTTGTGAGACCTGAGGAAAGGGTTGACCAGAACTGAACTTGACTTTAATACAAGACCATGTTCTATTATTGTTTAACTTTGGGTATTTCTCCCCTAGGAGGAGGACAGAGGAGAACTAACCAGCTCCAGGACCAAGGTAAGAGGGGAGTTTTCTTTCAAAGGAATGGCTTCCATCCATTTGAAGGAAACCCCTCCCCCACCTATTTTTTAATCCCTTTTTCTTTATACATTTATATTTTTTAACCCACCAGCATAAGGAAATCAGCTTGCCAGTTATCTGAACATTCACTTAAACAAATGTTATAGCAGGAAAAAATAAAAACCTTCACACAAGTCATATCAGTTATGTGCTAATGCATTTATGTTTTCTATCATCATTAAATGTTAGTACCAGTCTTCCATTAAGGCTTACATAGTTGCATAGGTTTTAGGGAATTTTTATCAGCTGTCAATTTCTCTATTTGTAGAATATACATCGTTACTATCAGTCAAACCATAGTGGTCACAAAAATGTTAAAACTAAAATCCAAAGTGTTTCTATATAGAACAATATCATTATTAAGAAAAAATTAATAAAATTAACGACTAATACTGTTTTAAAGATATATATTTGGAAATATGATCACGCTGGACTTTTGGGTTGAAACTATACAAACTTAATGAGATTTTTAAGGTGCCAAAGGAAAACTGTGGTTAGAAAAATAGGAGGAAAGGGAGGAAACGTCTTGAGCATCATCTCTCCATGCTTATACACCCTCTTCCCAGGCCTCTTGTATATTTCTTTTAATGGTTTTCAGTATAACCTCTCACTTTTTGTGTTGTTGTCCATAGAAATCATTAATATTTCCTACATTTGGTATTCTCTTTCAAACTGGTCTTTCCATAAAGGAAAACCAAGAGGAGAAACAAGTGAGAGAATTTAAAAAGCACCCAGAAGCAGGTGCAATGGTTCACACCTGTAATCCCAGCACTTTAGGAGGTCGAGGCTGGTGAATCTCTTGAGCCCAGGAGATTGAGACTGGCCTGGGCAACATGGCAAAACCCCATCTCTGCAAAAATAAAAAATAAATTAGCTGGGCATAGTGATGCATGATTGTTATCTCATGCTGAGGCTGAGGTGGGAGGATTGCTTGAGCCTGGGAGGTGGAGGTTGCAGTGAGCTGTGATGGTGCCGCTGTACTCCAGCCTGGGTGACAGAACGAGACCCTGTCTCAAAAAAAGTAAATAAATAAAAATTAAATTAAAAACTAGATCAAAAGCATCTGGAAATTAAGACAGTAGAATAAAAGCAGACCATATGAATTATGAAATGCACCAGCTTCTAGATCCTGTTCAGCAATAATTATTCATTATCATTTTCCTCCAGAGAGGCTAGATCTTGTGTGACTTAAGTAGATTTTAGAAAAGTTTTAAGATCAGGTAACAGAGACACTTGGGGCTCAAGAAGAAGAAAATTCCTAAGAAGGGAGAAAAAGTAAGTACCAAAAAAAAGTGAGAATTTAGGCAATTCGTTGCCAAAAAATAAAGAGTCATCATCTTTCAGTAATACAGGTCTGCCATTTTGTTACAAATGTATTTAGAAGCCTTGCATATCCTTAAAGTCGAAGTGTTAGAGCATGTAATTAAAGAAAATCCTTTCCAAAGTAATATTTTTGTTAGAGGCTATTGTTTTCTGAGCAGGAACAATAGTAGTTATGTGATTAGGAACTACATGAAAAGACCCACAAAATAGGAACTTCATTTTCATATCAAAACAATATCTATTTATGTAGATAAGTATATTATAATGGTCATTAAATCAAGAAACCTAAGCATTAAACTTTTAGCACATAGCATATTTTGTTGTCTGATAAAACCTAATTTTTACTTTCTCACTCACTGTCTTCTTTAATAAAAAGTACAGAATATATTTGAATCACATTATTTATTCTTTTTCTTAATTTATTCATCCTGAATTTTAAGATGCCAAACATATGGAATCTCCACTGAAGCAGTCACACAAAAGAAGGAAATTGTCACAACATTGTTAGTGAGCTATTTATGTATTAGAATTTGAGGTTCACGTGGGCATTTATCAGGAAGATTTATTGTACTTTGAATTGTTACAAAATACTTCATAGAAATCTCACTCAGGGAAACAATTGGTGGTAGTTCTACAGTAACTTAGGTCTTTTTGATACCAGAACATTGAAATGAAAACACCATTTTTCTGTTTTGTTGCTTAGTATAGTGAAGAGCATTGATTTATAGTACTTGCACTCAATTTATTAAGTATATTTAAAATAGCTCATGGACGTGTCCAAACTAATAGCTTAAGGTAAACTTCTGACAAGTAGCAAATAATTGAATGACCATGTAATATGTGTAATATGTTCTAGTATTAACGCCACTGGAAACAAATGTAGGTGAGATTCTTTTAAGAATTTAAACTTAGGCCGGGCGCGGTGGCTCAAGCCTGTAATCCCAGCACTTTGGGAGGCCAAGGCGGGTGGATCACGAGGTCAAGAGATCGAGACCATCCTGGTCAACATGGTGAAACCCCGTCTCTACTAAAGCTACAAAAAATTAGCTGGGCATGGTGGCACGTGTCTGTAATCCCAGCTACTCAGGAGGCTGAGGCAGGAGAATTGCCTGAACCCAGGAGGTGAAGGTTGAGGTGAGCCGAGATCGCGCCATTGCACTCCAGCCTGGGTAACAAGAGCGAAACTCCGTCTCAAAAAAAAAAAAAAAAAAAGAATTTAAACTTTTTGAGTTGTTTAAAATATGGGCATTAGAATATATTTCTATTTTGAAATATGATTATGAGCCCTGTTGCTTTCAAAATAAGCAGAATCTTAGAATCTCCTAAACTTAAAATATTTAAAGATTCATGGATTTAGAATTCTTAGGCTACAACTATTTTCAGAGAGTAACAAAAAAGCTACACATTCTCATAGAGGTGAGCCCCCATATAGCTGAACATTGACTGAAAAGCTCGGCTTCCTTTCATTAGCTTGTAATCTCTGTTTCTGTAAGGAGTACTGTTAGTTTGTAATCCCTATTTCTACAAGCAGCATTGCTTTTATTCAAGTTTCCTCTCTAATTTGTGATGTTCTCTATCCTAAACAAAATCCAGGCCAAAAGCTCTGGTAGGTGAAGTAAGATCGGTTAAAACACATTTTAAGTGATAAGAGTAACCCAAATACTGGCCTCCTGCTAAGGAATCTGAAACCTTAAATGAAAGAAAGTTGAAACTTTTTATTTTTATTTTTTAATTTTCACTCTCAAGAATTTAGTGGAAAATTTATAGTCTTTGTATGTGAAGTTTAAATAGATATATTTAGTGAGTTAAATACATATCAAAATACGCAGTGAAGTAAATCTTAAACCAGAGTTGACGCTTAGTATCTATTGGTAATAAATGTGATTTTTAATTTTTAAAATAAAGATATATTATTCTAAGTAGCAAATTTAATAACAAAATTAATTTTTTTGTTTGAGATGGAGGCTTCCTCTGTCTCCAGGCTGGAGTGCAGTGGCGCAGTCTCTGCTCACTGCAACCTCCATCTCCCGGGTTCAAGAAATTCTCATGCCTCAGCCTCCTGAGTAGCTGGGACTACGGGTGCACGCCACCACTGCCAGCTAATTTTTGTATTTTTAGTAGAGACAGGGTTTCACTATGTTGGCCAGGGTGGTTTCAATCTCTTGACCTCATGATCCACCCGTTGGCCTCCCAAAGTGCTGGGATCACAGGCATGAGCCACCGTGCCTGGCCAACAGAATTATTTTCTAAAGGTGATAGAATTGATTTATAAAAATCCATTATGGAGGATCTTTATCTTGAAGTTCAGTTAGGAGTATCACATTTCCCTTGATATTAACAACAAAGTTGCATTTGCTTTTATCATTTTGTGTTCTTTCCTTGTTTGGCTGCACAAAGTGGTTAGCTATCTATAATCTCACTGAAATATCTCCTAAGATTATTTTGTTTATGCAATGGACCAAATTGTCTGCAATTATTCATAAAGATAGCTAGTATCAATATTTTTATGTCCACTTGCCAACATTTAATAGGCAGTTTTGAAGTGTTTTGTATAGTTTTGTTTGGTTTTGACACATACTTTGTATCATGTCTTCCCAAAATCCATTAGTGGCCATAGTTGAAGGATTCCCTTTCATTGCCCAGAACACTATTCTTTTATTTTAATGGGTTGCTTGCAAAGTAGCACATGAGGTTAATTCACTGTTATATCACTTCTTATGTAGTTATTGCGTAACAACTATAATTATTGCCCTGCATTAGGACTGAATATAGTATAAAGTACTCTAAAACATAGTTGTTACCCTCGAAGAGGAAGAATTACAGAGATCATGTTGTAAAGTAATGTCTGACTCAAAGCAAATGCGAGTACTCAGATACTAGATCTTATCATTTAAAGAAGAAAGAGATAAACAGCATCTACAATATCTGGGAGATACCTTACAAAGAAGATTCCGATGTATTAGTTTATAAATATTAGCAAATGAATAAATAAGTCAGTGAGTGATTACTGGAAAATGTTACGAAATTTAGAAAGGCTAAGAGAAGGGGAAAAGGAATTCCTCGTGAATGTTCTAATATGAACTTGAAATCAATTCTGAATAAAATATAGTTAGGACTATAAGGAAACCAACCTGGCTGGAGGCAAATAGGATCAATTTGGAGGATTAGTTTGATTAAGAAATGAGACTTATGTGTTAGGCAAACTCAATTTCCAATTTCACTTTTGCCATTTGCTAACCAATCAACTTTAGGCCTTACTATCCTTGTCTATAAAATGCAGATATAATCCTACCTTATGGGATTGCTGTAAGGAGTCAATGATAATAATAAGAACTTGACACAGTGGCTAAATGAAATATAATAAAGTTATACTTTAATAGTGTATGTAAGCTGAATTGTTTAGAAGACTTGAATGTCAAAAAAGTTAGAATAATATCTTGGAGGCAATCATAAATTCCTGAAGGTTTTTGAAAAGGCATTCTAAACAAGCAGTGAAGCAAAATCATTCTGACTCTGGGTAGCAAAGAATAGATTGAGAAAGTCAGTAGATCCAGTCTTGCATGATAAAGGCTTCAACTAAAGTGATGCCAGTTTAACAGAAATGAAAATATAAATATGAGATGTACTTGTCATAAAAAACAGTTCTTAAGAGATAATCGGCTATAGGAAAGGAAGAAAGTGAAAATTCAAAGGTGAGACTGAGTTTTTGTGGTTGGGCCTTTTATTTTGGTATTCATTTTTACAGTTCTATTTCTTCTGTGTAAAATTTCCTAATCCATTATACTGAAGCTTCCATATGGTACTGTTCTTGGGACCCAAGATTACATGTCCCACAGATTAGATCTTAAATCAATAAGAACTTTGTACATATGTAAAAAAAAGACGTTTTAACCTTGGAAGAAAATCATACCATCTAGTTAAGTCATATCATCTCATAGAGATTATTGGTAATACTTTTCAAATAAAATTATCGACTCTACTTCCTTCTTGAGTATTTAGGATGTATCTGTTTAGCTGAAAAGACCACCTGCCTTTCAAGTTTTTTCCTCAGCTCAAGGAGTATTTAGCTTGAGAGGACTGAAATTGCCATCTTACAAGTGCAGGTAGTACATGAGTGGAATGGCTTCCAAAACTTAATCAAGCATAGAACCTACCAACCCTGGCAAACTTCTCAGGAAAAAGAAAATTTTCCTCAGAGAGCCACAGAAGGATGAATATAGTTTAGCTACGCAGGGAAGAGTCATGATAGGAAACAAAAGATATCCTGGTACTGTAGCAAGAGCACTGGACCAGAAGGCAGAAGACGTGTGCCCCAGCTGGGCTTTGATGGACAAGTCACCTAACTTTCATTAGGCCTCAGGGACTGCATCCTGGAGCCTAATGAGAAGGTTGGACATAACCTCTAACCTACACTTTGATTCAAATATTCTGGGATTCTAAGTCTTTACCGCAATTAATGAAAGTTTTTAGGAGTCAGCAAAGAATAGAAAAAGTAAAGACAATCTGCAGACCAAGGAATGGAATACTGGAAATCGTAAAGAGAAATCAAGAATCAGGGACAGAGGGAGAGTCCACACAGAAAATCATGGTCCAGGCAGGGCATCTGCATGAAAGACACAGAACTGTTGAACAGCTCACATGCTGTTTATGTAACAGAGACCAGTTCTTATATTTTAAAATGATATTTTACTTACTTTAAAGTAAATTTACTTTAAAATAATAATAACCACAACTTGAAAAACAAGTGCTATTCAGAGATAACTTGAAGCACTTCCCTAGCTAGCCGTGGTCTCATTTGAAACAAAGGTCTCATTTGTATGATTTGATCACAGTAATAATAACAAGGTAGTGGCCTAAAGCAAGGACTTTACTGCGTATAATCTCAAACAGCACCCCAAGGCCACCACAAATAAATAAAACATATTGTACGAAATATGAATAGTGGATATTTTCTCACTATTATATAACTAAAAGCACCTTTCACAGTTTTTTTTTTAATTTTATTTTTTATTGGTTTCACATTCAGTCTTTAAAAATGGGACTAAGTGTGGTGGCTCACACCTATAATCTCAGACAGGTGGATCATTTCAGCCCAGGAGTTCTAGACCACCATGGGCAACATATCAAAACCATGTTTCTACAAAAAATACAATAATTAGTTGAGCATGGTGGTGCACACCCTGAAGTCAGCCCTAGTTACTCAGGAGGCTGAGGTGAGAGGATCACCTGAGCCTGAGGAGGTAGAGGCTGCAGTGAGCCGTGATCATGCCACTTCACTCCAGCCTGGACAACAGAGTGAGACCTCATCTCAGAAAAATAAAAACAATTTAAAAATTAAAATGTTCTGCATATGCTGTAGCTGTACAACGATCATAGATTGAGGCTAGTACCTTGGAAATCCTTTCTCAATAAATCGGTCTTAAAACCTCTGCTCACTGGGCACGGTGGCTCACGCCTGTAATCCTAGCACTTTGGGAGGCCGAGGTGGGTGGATCACCTGAGGTCAGGAGTTCAAGACCAGCCTGGCCATTATGGTGAAACCCCATCTTTAAAAAATAAAAATAAAAAAAAAAAAAAAACTTCTGCTCTATTAAAATTCTGAGCCACCAGGTGTCAGAAATGTTTTAATTTTTCTTACCTTTCATAGACAGACTTGGAAGTAATAAAATAAATGTTATTAAAATGTAGAACAGATATCTTTTTAATCTGTGTTCATGTTGCCCTTCCAAGGTCTGTGAGCCCCTGAAATTGTGTGTCAGTCTGGGGTTTTGTATGTTTGTGCATTTTTTCCTGAGAAAGTATTTGTAGTTTCATTGAATTCTAAAAGAAATCCATGACCCAAAGTAGGTAAGAAATTTCTACTCTGTGACCTAAAATTGACAAAATCATTAAGCTAAGCTTCATGAAATATTTGTAAATATTACCTGAAAAAAATACTCAACACTAAAAATATAATTAAAATTTTCATTGATCTCAATCCCTAGCTAATGCTCTGGCTAAGTTATGACATCATCACAAAAATCACAAAGCTCCTTCAAGGAATAACATTCCTCAGACCAACTAGAAATTAATCATGCACATTGCAACATGCAATTTAGAGACAATTTCTGGGATCTAGACAAGTTTCTGTTTAATTTGTTCAGCTCTCCTTGACTCAACTTGGAATATGAAATACAAAGATCTCCACACTAACTTAATTACATAGATGTTATCCAAAACCCAAAGCAAAAACACTAACTCCTTCCTTATCAAAGTGGTTTTCAAGTGTTCATTGCAAATCATGCTAGGTCTGAATTTTCTTTCCACTTAGAAAAATTTTTCTCTCCTTATTTTAATGTTAAATTCTTGATCAATAATACCATTTAATGCAAATCTTACTTGTCATTGCACAGGCAAACTAGAGTAAAAACTCAATCTTTTCTGAAAAGTTTTTGCATATATTTATGCAGAGCAATTTAGCCCAAATTCTGCCTTTGGAAATGAGTGTACAAATCCAATGAAGCAAAAAGAGCCTTGTGCTTGTCTACTGGAAGGAATAATTTGGGAAGAAAAGTAATAGCACAGCTACAAGTTAAATTGAAAACTTAGTAGAGCATTGATAATGCTGAAAACTGGCTACTCTTTGAGGCCTAAATAGTTGATAAAGAGTAGAATTGTAAATACAAAAGCCCTTCTTTAAAATCAGACATATTTAGTTCTTAACTCTTCATCATTTGACAGCTTATTGATTCTTATTTACTTTTTGTGTTTTCCTGATTAATAAAATAGTTATTTTTTCTCAGTAGGTCATTAATTGACTTTACACAGAGTTCTGGGGGTTTATTGTAAATTCTCAGCTTTTTTGCTAACTTGCTCCTTTCACCTTTATTTGGAGGATGTCATTAATTAAACTACAAAAGTAAATCCTATGTGATATTTGCTTCTCTCTACCTATCTCATCTTGTTATATGGAATACGCATAGAATTTTTGTGAAGATACTGACAATGCAACTACCATTTAATAACACAATGAATAGTCTATGTAGAGTTGGTTATTCATATTTCATAAAATTATTATTTTATTATTATCAAGATCCTTAGAAAATTGTAGCACACATATATGTATACACACACACACACACACATTTGCTGCTAACAAAACTTAAGTCAAATGAGTTTTCCAAACTAGAATTTTAGTTTGATTTTAAGAAAGGTATAAAATAAAGATGTAGTATGATAGAATATAAAAATAAGTTATAGATTTTTAACTCCTACAAAAAAAATCCAAAAAAAGACTTTTTCTTAGGGTCTCTAATACTTATTAGGGAAAGAACATAGTTGCTAGCCAGAAATCTCTTTTTCTGAAAACAGAGATATATACTTTTTCTTGTTTTGTAAATGGCACACTAAGCAGGACTCAAGCCTATTCACAGTCACATTCATTTAATTCAGCCTAAGGGAAAAGACTCACCTTGTCTATATAAATATGTGTGAAACAGCAAGTTTTCTCTCTAGGCCACTGAGAGTTCTATTAACCTCCTGTAGCTCCTATCTGATGGGGTATATCTGCTAATTGATGCATTACTCATACTTCTCTGCCTGACCTGTTCCTGTCAAATAAAGTAGCGCCCTCATAGAAGCCAAATACCTTACATGTCCTCCAGCCTGTGACTAGAGGGAGAAAACCAACTGAACCAAAGCAAACATAACAAGGAACAATGAATGTTTTTCTAAGAACCTTAAGAATAACCCATAATTTAAATCTCAAATTTTATTTAATCCAAAACAGAATATATTTTGGCTTGAATAAAATAATTCTATAAGCCCTTATAATACAAAACAACTGAAAACTTTGTTTTTTACTAATTATTACAGTATCACTTCCCACTACCCAGAAAATTTTGGGTGTGTGGGGAAGCATAAAGAACAAATGCAATTTAAGTTCATCATAATCTTCCACCCAGAGATTGTGATTTGTTATATTTTTTTCCATATTCTTTTCAATAATCAACATTATATATACATATAATTATATCTACATATAGTTTATTCTCAGACTAAGATCAAAATGAATACAAACGTGTTTCTTTTTCCACTTGACATTATACTATAAGCATTTCCTCTTGCCATTGAAATTTTTTAAATTGTTATCAAACATCAATCATATGGATCATTGGTACCTATCAATACTATCACCCCAGAAGCTTTGTAATATATGGTACCTCAATCTAGAAAAACCTGATACAGAAGAGTTAGGTCTGAGCATCTGTATTTGCAATAGGTAGTTATTATACTCAAGTCAAACTTGAGACCACTGGTGTATACGAAAATCTACTTAATCTTCCTTTCCTTAGATATGTAGATTGCTTTCAATGTTTAGCTCTCTATATATACACACAATGATATTTATAATAAGTCATTTTGGCAGCACTTTTAATTTCTTAGGATTGATTGCTCCAAGGGGAATTATTTAAGTGAGGGTGAGAATTGTTTTAAAGCTTTTGTTGTATAAAGACAAATTATTTTCCATTTTTAATTTTTTCCCCTTTTTTAAAATTTATTCTAAAAAAAAAAACGGAAACGTGCAGAATGTGCAAGTTTGTTGCATAGGTATAGGTGTGCTATGGTGGTTTGCTGCACCTATTGACTCATCCTTTAAGTTCCCTATGCTCACCCCCACCCTGCAACAGGCCCTGGTGTATGTCATTCCCCTCTCTGTGTCCATGTGTCCTCAATGTTCAACTCCCACTTATGATGAGAACATGTGGTGTCTGGTTTTCTGTTCCTGTGTTAGTTTGCTGAGGATGATGGCTTCCAGCTTCATCCATATGGCTGCATAGTATTGCATGGTATATATGTACCACATTTTCTTTATCCAGTCTATCATTGATGAGCATTTGTGTTGGTTCCATGTCTTTGCTATTGTAAATAGTGTTGCAATAAATATACATGTGCATGTGTGTTTATAGTAAAATGTTTTATATTCCTTTGCGTATATGCCCAGTAATGGGATTGCTGGGTCATGGTATTTCTGGTTCTAGATCCTTGAGGAATCACCATACCGTCTTCCACAATGGTTGAACCAATTTACATTCTCGCCAGCAGTGAAAAAGCGTTCCTATTTCTCCACAGCCTTGCCAGCATCTATTGTTTCCTGACTTTAATAATCACCATTCTGACTGGCATGAGATGGTATCTCACTGTGGTTTTGATTTACATTTCTCTAATGATCAATAATGTTGAGCTTTTTTTTATATATGTTTGTTGGCTGTGTAAATGTCTTCTTTTGGGAAGCATCTGTTCATATCCTTTGTCTGCTTTTTGATGGGGTTGTTTTTTCCTTGTACATTTGTTTAAGTTTCTTGTAAATTCTGGATGTTAGACCTTTGTCAGATGGGTAGATTGCAAAAATTTTCTCCCATTTTGTAGATTGCTTGTTCACTCTGATGATAGTTTCTTTTGTTCTGCAGAAGCTCTTTAGTTTAATTAGATCCCATTTGTCAATTTGGGCTTTTATTGCAATTGCTTTTGGCATTTTTGTCATGAAGTCTTTGCCCATGCCTATGTCCTGATTGGTATTGCCTAGGTTTTGTTTTAGGGTTTTTATGGTTTGAAGTTTTACATTTAAGTCTTTAATCCATCTCAAGTTAATGTTTTTATAAGGTATAAGGAAGGGTCCACTTTCAGTTTCTGCATATGGCTAGCCCGTTTTCTCAGTACCATTTACTGAATAGGAGATCCTTTCCCTATTGCTTTTGTCAGGTTTGTCAAAGATCAGATGGTTGTAGATGTGTGGTGTTATTTCTGATGTCTCTGTTCTGCTCCATTGATCTATATGTCTCTTTTGGTACCAGTACCATGCTGCTTTGGTTACTGTAGCCTTGTAGTATAATTTGAAGTCAGGTAGTGTGATGCCTCCAGCTTTGCTCTTTTTGCTTAGGATTGTCTTGACTATACAGTATCTTTTTTTATTCCATATGAAATTTAAAATAGTTTTTTCTAATTATTTGAAGAATGACAATGGTAGTTTGACGGGAATAGAATTGAACCTATAAATTACTTTGGGCAGTATGGCCGTTTTCATGATATTGATGCTTCTGATCCATCAGCATGGGATGTTTTTCCATTTATTTTTGTCCTCTTTTATTACCTTGAGCAGTGCTTTGTAGTTCTCCTTGAAGAGGTCCTTCACATCCTTTGTTAGCTGTATTCCTAGGTATTTTATTCTCTTTGTAGCAAATGTGGATGGAGTTAATTCATGATTTGTCTCTCTGCTTGCCTACTATTGGTGTAAAGGAATGCTTGTAATTTCTGCACATTGATTTTGTATCCTGACACATTGCTGAAGTTGCTTATCACTTCAAGATGTTTTGGGGCTGAGATGATGGGGCTTTCTAAATATAAAATCATGTCATCTGCAAACAGAGACAGCTTGATTTCCTCTCTTCCTATTTGAATGCCCTATATTTCTTTCTCTTGCCTGATTGCCCTGGCCAGAACTTCCAATACTATGTTGAATAGGAGTGGTGAGAGGGCATCCTTGTCTTGTACCAGTTTTCAAAGGGAATGCTTCCAGCTTTTGCCCATTCAATATGATATTGTCTGTGGGTTTGTCATAAAATAGCTCTTATTATTTGGAGATGTGTTCCATCAATACCTGGTTTATTGAGAGTTTTTAACACGCAGGGATGTTAAATTTTATCAAAGGCTTTTTCTCATCTATAGAGATAATAATGGATTTTTGTCTTTGGATCTGTTTATGTGATGGATTATGTTTATTGATTTACATACATTGAACCAGCCTTGCATCCTAGGGATGAAGACAACTTGATCATGGTGGATAAGTTTTTTCATGTGCTTCTGGATTCAGTTCGCCAGTATTTTATTCAGGATTTTGGCCTCAATGTTCATCAGGGATATTGGCCTAAAGTTTTCTGTTTTTGTTGTGTCTCTTCCCAGTTTTGATATCAGGATGATGTTGGTTGGTAGGCTATTAATTATTGCTTCAACTTCAGAACTTGTCATTTGTCTATTCAAGGATTCTACTTCTTCCTGGTTTAATCTTGGGAGGGTGTATGTCGTCCAAAAATTTACCCATTTCTTCTAGATTTTCTAGTTTATCTGCATAGGGGTGTTTATAGTTTTCTCTGATGGTAGTTTGTATTTCTGAGGGGTCAGTGTTGATACTACTTTATCATTTTTATTGTGTCTTTGATTCTTCTCTCCTTCTTTATTAGTCTAGCTAGTAGCATATCTATTTTGTTAATTTTTTTCAAAAAAAATCAGCTCCTGGATTCATTGATATTTTTGGAAGGTTTTTCATGTCTCTATATCTTTCAATTCTTCTCTGATCTTAGTTATCTCTTGTCTTCTGCTAGCTCTCGGATTAGTTTGCTCTAGCCTTTCTAGCTTTTTTAATTGCATGTTAGGGTGTCAATTTGGGATCTTTCTAGCTTTCTGATGTGGACGTTTAGTGCTATAAATTTCCCTCTTAATACTGCTTTAGCTGTGTCCCAGAGATTCTGGTACATTGTCTCTTTTTTTCATTGGCTTCAGAAAACTTCTTGACTTCTGCCTTAATTTCATTATTTACCCAGGAGTCATTCAGGAGCAGGTTGTTCAATTTCCATGAAATTGTTTGGTTTTGAGGGAGTTTATTAATCCTGAGTTCTAATTTGATTGCACTGTGAGAGAGTGTTTGTTATGATTTTGGTTCTTTTGCATTTGCTGAGGAGTGTTTTACTCCCAATTATGTGTTCACTTTAGAATAAATGCCATGTGGCACTGAGAAGAATATATATTCTGTTGATTTGGAGTAGAGAGTTCTGTAGATGTCTACTAGGTCCACTTGCTCCAGTGCTGAGTTCAAGTCCTGAATATCCTTGTTAATTTTCTGTCTCATTGATCTGTCTAATACTGACAGTGTAGTGTTAAAGTCTCCCACTGTTATTGTGTTGGAGTCGATGTCTCTTTCTAAGTCTCTAAAAACTTGTTTTATTAATCTGTGTGCTCCTCTATTGGGTGCATATATATTGAGAATACGTAGCTCTTCTTTTTGAATTGTTCCCTTTACCATATGTAATGCCCTTTTTCTTTTTTGATCTTTGTCTTTTTTGATCTTTTTAAAGTCTGTTTTGTCAGATACTAGTCCCTGCTTTTTTTTTTTTTTTTTTTTTTGCTTTCCATTTGCTTGGTAAAATTTTTTCCATCCCTTTATTTTGAGCCTGTGTGTCTTTGCACATGAGATGGGTCTCCTGAATACAGTACACCAACGGGTCTTGACTCTTTATCCAATTTGCCAGTCTGTGTCTTTTAATTGGGGCATTTAGTCCATTTACATTTAAGGTTAATATTGTTATGTGTGAATTTGATCCTGTCATCATGATGCTATTTGGTTATTTTGTACACTAATGGCGGGTTTTTTGTAGTGACATTGGTCTTTATATTATGGTGTGGTTTTCTGGTGGCTGGTACTGGTTTTTCCTTTCCATATTTAGTGTTTCTTTCAGGAGCTTTGCAGGACAGGCCTTGTAATAATGAAATCCCTCAGCATTTGCTTGTCTGGAAAGGATTTTAGTTTTCCTTTTATTTTTCCTTCACTTATGAAGCTTAGTTTGACTGGATAAGAAATTCTGGGTTGAAAATTCTTTTCTTTAAGTGTGTTGAATATTGGCCCCCAATCTCTTCTGGATTGTAGAGTTTCTGCCAAGAGATCCGCTATTAGTCTGATGCACTTCCCTTTGTAGGTGACTTGGCCTGTCTCTCTGGCTGCCCTTAACAGTTTTCCCTTCATTTTGACCTTGGAGAATCCGATGATTATGTATATTATGGTTGCTCTTCTCATGGAATATCTTAATGGTGTTCTCTTTATTTTCCCAACCTAGGCATATGGCCTGTCTTACCAGATTGGGGAAGTTCTTCTGGATAATATCCTGAAGTGTGTTTTCCAGCTTGTTTCCATTCTCCCTGTCTCCTTCTGGTACTCCAATCAATCAAAGGTTCGGTCTTTTTATGAAGTCCCATATTTCTTGGAGGCTTGTTTATTCCTTTTCATTCTTTTTTCCCTATTCTCATCTGCATGTCTTATTTCAGTAAGGTGGTCTTCAGACTCTGATATCCTTTCTTCCACTTGGTCAATTTGGCTTGTGTATGTTGATACTTGTGTATACTTCACAAAGTTCTCATGCTGTGTTTTTCAACTCCATCAGGTCATTTATATTCTTCTCTAAACTGGTTATTCTAGTTAGCAATTCCTCTAACTTTTATCAAGGTTTTTAGCCTTCTTTGCATTGGGTTAAAACGTGCTTCTTTAGCTCATTTTTATTATCCACTTTATGAAGACTATTTCTGTCAATTGATCCACCTGATCTTCTGTCCAGTTCTGCACCCTTGATGGAGAGATGTTGCGATAATTTGGAGGAGAACAGGCACTCTGGCTTTTTGGGTTTTCAGCATTTTTTCATTGATTCTTTCTCATCCCCATGAGTTTGTCTAGTTTTGGTGTTTGAGCCTGCTCACCCTTAGATGAGGTTTTTCTGGGGGGGGCTTTTTGTTGTTGTTGATGCCGTTGTTGCTTTCTGTTTGTTTGCTTTTCTTTCAAAAATCAGGGCCCTCTTCTGTAGGGCTGCTGCTGTTTGCTTGGGGTTTTCTTTAGGCCCTATTCATCTTTTCACTCCTGTGCTGGGAGATGTCACTCAAGGAGAATGGAAAGCAGCCAAGAGGGGTGACTGCTTCTTCTTTTGGGACCTCTGACCTTGAGGGACGCCAACCTGATACCAGTAGGATCATTCCTGTCCTATCTGACAATCTTTGTTGGAGGGTCTCACTCAATTTGGTGGCGTGGGAGAGCACGACCCATTTAACAAAGCACTTTGTCCCTTGTTGGAGAGGGTATGTTTCAGTGGGGAGAAACCCACCCATCTGGGCTGCCCTATTCCTCAGACCTACCAGGAGTAGAGGCTAAGTCTGCTGGTCCTCAGAGACTGCAGCCACCCCTACCCCTAGGAGCTCAAGCCCGGGGAGATCCAAATTCTGTCCCTGAGCCTCTGGCTGAGTTATTGAAGATCCTGCCGGGAAGCCCTGCCCACTGAGGAAGGATGAGTCAGGGTTAGACCTGAAGAGGCACTCTGGCCACAGACTGCCACAGCTGGTGTGTTGGGCTGTGGGGACAAATCTTGGGACCAAGCCATCCAGTTTCCCTAGCTCCAGCAGAGGAAAAGTGCAGCCTGCAGCTATAGAAATGTGTGCTGCCCTTCCCCCACCCAGGGAGCTTAACATGTTAGACAGTTTCCAGTCCCAGTACTGGCTGCAGCCCCTCCCCCAAGGAGCGGAAAGGGCTTTGCTAGGCTTAAACAGATTCCAGCTGAGAGTCCGTTAAGAATCTGCATGTTCCAAGGTTGAGATGCTAGGCCCAGGTGGTGTGGGTTCACGAGTGGGATCTTCCCATCTGTGGGTTGCACAGTTTTGTGAGAAAAAGCACAGATTCCCCTGCTGGGTAGCACAGCCACAGACTCCCTTGGCTGTGGGTAGGTGTTTCCCCTTCCTCAGGGGTTTCCCCTTCCCCATGTGGCTCTCAGGTGAGCTGCCCGGCCACACTGCTTCTCCTTCTCTAGGTGGGTCACGCCAGCCTTCTAGTCTATTTTGATGAGAGAACCTGGTTACTTTGGTTGCCTGTGAAGGATTCACAGCTTATTCTGTTTTTCCTTATGTGAGCCTCCAAATACCACAGCTTCTAGTCAGCCATCTTGGCCCTGCGCATCGTATGTCCGGTTTTCAATTTTATCATCAGTGAATGAGAATGCCTGCTCATCTTATTAAATCCTTGACTATAAAACCATATCTTTACTTTTATGTTTCCTCTTATGAATGGTGAGAAATGAATTTGCATTGCTTTAATTCACATTAGTTTAACTGCAAATAAGGCTGAATTATTTTTATATGATTTTAGTTTAACTTCAAATAAGGCTGAATTATTTTATATAATTTATATTTCTTGCTGCATAAGTTATCCATATTTTTTGCTGACTTTAAAGAAATGTTCTTATTTACACAATTTCTTATTGTCGCACAATTTTTAAGTGTTTTTAAATTATATTAAGATTTACTGAGGACTATGAAAAAACCTCTCAGCCTCATTCAGGTAAATATTCTGGACATTTTAATATTGATATTTAAATTTTATAGAATATAGTATGAAGAGAGCACTCCAGTGAAGAGGTCACAGGTCTAAAACTGTGTATACAATACTCATACTCCTTATCTTGGGGCTAGAAGTGTTTTGGATTTCAGATTTTTGTTTTGGATTTTTAAATATTTGCATTATACTTACCAGTTCAGCATCCTTAATCTGAAAACCTGCAATCTAAAATGTTTCCCAAAAAAATCTTTTAAGAGCCAACGTGATGCTCAAACAAAATGCACATTGGAGCATTTCAGATTTCAGATTTTTGGATTAGTGATACTCAACTAGTATAACTAATGGATACTTTATTATAAGGATAATAATGCACTAACAGCATTATATAGTAGTTAAGACAGCAAACTGCATTAATTCCATGTACTATTGCCATCATAGCCAACAATAAAGTGTTCATCCTATTAAGCGAGATAGAACTGAATGTGTTTAAACCAAATCAAAGATAATACTGCAAACTATTTGTTCTACAAACTACACGTGTCCCTTGAATATCTTGTGGGCAGACAATGACTAAATCTAAGTTGTATAATCAGTCCTTTACAACAATATTTACAAATCCAGGAAATCATAAAAATAAAATCAAACTTTACTAAGAGTTTTAAAATTTGCCCCATTTACTTAGGTAGACATTTTATCAGATATACACTTTCATACATCACCAACAGAGAAATTATACTATAAGAAATATGGTCTAGAAGTAAATGTAATGAGCAAGTCATAAAAGTAAGCATAAATGCATACGCAGATCTATATAATTTAATGATAAGTTATTTATGGAGGGATAAAGAGTAAACAATAAATGTCTTAGCCTGGATTAAGCATGTTTTTCACAAGAAAATTTTACTTTACACTAGATTAATGTGCCCAAAATTATTAATAATTAATGGAAAAAATTTACATGTTAGTTCCACTACTAAAACTTTGGTTTTATATGGCATTTCAGCAAAATTCTCATTAACAAAAGCAAGTCTCCAAGCTAGGGCAGTAAAGTATGGATTTTCATAATCTAATTCATTTGAAGGATATTCCAGAAATAAAAACTTTTCAAAGTTTTTCAGAGGTCCTGGAAGTTGACCAAGGGAGCATTTTCATTCCAGGCCTGAATTAAATTTCCTATCATCTCATTACTATGAGAAAAGCTATTTGGGAAAGGGATTTTCTCATCTAGATTTTCACTAAGATATACAAGGCAAAGGAAAACACATTACCTTGAACCTACTTCAATCTGTGCAAGGTCATTGTCAACACATCTGGTTCTCCAATGTGGTTTACACATCCAGAAAAAATGTGGTGCCTTGTTGCTTCTTCTTCTGTTTTTAAATAAAAAGCAATTCATTTCAACTGACTTTGCAAAAGCTACATTTCTGCAATAAAAGGAATACTTAATGTAAGAAATAGCTAAAAATATTTTTCTTTGTCTACCCTTATCTCCTTGGCAGGTCACTATCACAGCAACACTGATACTTAATTAATCAGGGCAAGAATACCCCTTATAATCAATATGAGTTTCTGACATTGATTTTGAAGACTATGTCTGAAATGTTTGAAGGGGATTTTGAAACAATAATAAAATGTGCTGCAGCAAGTATCTGCTTTCTATATCCTCATTTATCTGACTTCTTATGGCTTCTTTAGCCTTGTTTATCATTACTCCTTCAGGATTTCACTTTCTTTTTAACTTAATAAAAAGTACTTTTCAACTTAGTCCAGTAAAATGAGTGAAGTAATTATATTCTTCATATACATATGAAGTAATTATATACATCAATGACATATATATGTCATTGATGATTCTTATTAATAACACATAGAAGTGATTCATTCTATAAAATAGATGTCCAAATGTTCATTATATATGTGGTTTATGTTACAGTTTAAATAGCAATCTAAAGAGGCTTTTAGACCTAAACTTATTATATGAGGGAATTACATCTTTAGTTAGACAATTGTAGAAAATAACACACACTTTTAATATACATAGAAATCTTGAAATACTGAAGAATATCTCCAGATATTGATTAGAAAATGCCTTCTACTATGCATCATTAAAGAAAGGTAAATTTCATATATGATTGTATTAAGTGGACTTTATTGAGGTACCACATATTTCTGGAAGGAAAATATGTAGAGTAGTTGTGAACTGGGTAGTTACTTATCAACTAGTCCTGTGTATAAAATTACACACATAATATGGATAGCAGTGTGAAACTAAACTGTTTTTACATGGCCTATTAGATGGTATTAGAAAGATAATGTTTTAGAATAAGTTTGTAGAAAGCTTGATTCCAAACAATTTTCTCAACATAAAGCTTTTTTTCCTTATCCATTCCTTTATTTTGTTTTTTTGTTTTCTATTGTGCTGTGAAACTGTCTTTGGATATGGCTAATAACCCTGTTAAATAACCCTCTCATGAAATAATTTTAGTTTTATCAGAGAAATGGTCTAAACCAACATAGAAAATAATTGGAATATTACTTCATTTATAAAAATCTAATATTAATGTTTAAAGCTAAACTAAAATGAATTACAAAAATAATTTTCTCCAAAGTAGAGAATTTTAGTAGTTAACCTTAATTTATTGAAAGACAAATTTAGTTCTCTGTAGACACAAAATTAACTAAAACAATTTTCCCAGCAGAATTTTAAAAAAATAGATGTCTCTATCTTCACTGAATATTCATTCCTATATTTCAGTCTGGTCCTTTGGTGACTCAACTAACAACTTGATATTGTTCACATTAGGAAGTACATGCATTATTTTATACCACTAATGTGGCACTTACTTGGAAATGTAGGAATAGCTAATTATTTAATTAGCATTCAGTAGATGGGCAGTCTAACTCTCAAGAAGAGTTAATACTAAAAACTCTTAAGTGTGTGGTTTACTTATGAGACCTGTTTACTCTCCAAGTGGATCAGACCATCACAAAATGGAAGAGCACATTGTTGACCTGAAATATTATGAACACATTTTAAGACAATAAACACTTTAGTAGTCTAATTAGTGTTAATATATGCAGCACTTTATTAGTCAGCTAAATGTCATTTCGCTTGCAAATCAATTATTCAAGTGCTATTTAATAATATGGTCATTTTATGTTGTCTATAATTCACTTGGCACTAAGTAATCACCAAACTCAGTGTTTATAAAATAGCATATCACAAACGTTACCCAAATTCCCTCAGCATATGAGCCTCTCCTTAAATTTAACAGAAACTTCATTAAATGATGGGAAAAAATCTCTTGAAATACCTATTGGGTCATTTAAAAACTTTAATTTGAAAGCAGGAAAGACACCAAACACATGGGACGCAAAAGGCCATGACCACCGCCCCCCACTTTGTTTTCTTTTTTGAGATGGAGTTTTGCTCTTGTCGCCCAGGCTGAAGTGCAATGGTGCGATCTCAGCTTACTGCAACCCCCGTCTCCCAGGTTCAAGTGATTCTACGGCCTCAAACTCCCAGGTAGCTGGGATTATAGGCACCCGCCACCACGCCCAGCTAATTTTTGCATTTTTAGTAGAGATGGGATTTCGCCATCTTGGCCAGGTTTGTCTTGAACTCCTGACCTCAGGTGATCCACCCGACCTCGGCTTCCCAAAGTTCTGAGATTACAGGCATGAATCACCTCACCCAACTCATGATACTTTTTTTTTAATCCTCTTAAAGAATAATCAAAATATGCCCTCCCCATTTCCCTTCAGAGAAAACTATGGAGGAAATCTAATCGAGTGGGTTTGTTTGCAAAGTCAGTATCACATGCAGCATGACTTCCTGGGGTTTAATGACTTAATCAAATTGGATATGCAATCTTAATTTCTAAATAGCATTCAATGCCTTTAAGAATCAGCACAAAATTTAGATATAAGAATTTTTCCCTAGAGCTGCTGCTATCTCTTGACTGTCATGTGGCTTCCAGTCCATGAAGCAAATGATCAGAAAACCCTAGATTCTGAAACCAACTAATCAAACAAACTAAACTCACATAAAAAAATTAAAGGAGTGATAATTATGCCATACTCTCTGTTGTCAGGGAATCAGTACAAAAAAATTAGTGGCTGGTTTGATGGTTTGTATATGCCATTTTGTTTTTCCTTGTGGAAATGAATTTTAACTTCATTCTCTTTTGGATCATTGGCATTCTTAGAAGCAATGGAATTCAAGACACAATTCTTTCTCAATTACTAGTAAATTCCAGTTTATTACTGTTTTGCCAAAAAACATCCATGTAATTGATTGATGATGAGATCAGTTATTTGACAATAAACAAACTGTGAAAGAGAACAGTACCAAATACTACATGTTTAATACATTTGAAATTAGTTACAATTGCCTTTGGTTTGGACTCCAATGGAAGGGGCTGCAGGATGGCAAAATGAGAGGTTTATTTAGCGTCTGGGGGAAGCTTATAAAGAGCTTAAGTCCTCATTCCTTCTAACATCTTAACAGCTGTGCAGTTTCTTACAAAATATGTTTTATCGTTTCAAGAAATGCTGTTAACCTCGCAGTTTTAAAACTGAATGAACAAGGCCTCTTGGACAAATTGAAAAACAAATGGTGGTACGACAAAGGAGAATGTGGCAGCGGGGGAGGTGACTCCAAGGTTAGCCTCAATGTCACCAAAAGCGGGTAAACAGTATGTAAAGTAATAGGTGCATCTGCTGGGAGACTTATGGTTTGGACCTAATAATACCCAGTCGAACTGCTAGTCAAGTTCCTTCACAAACTTACGTATGCAATTACTGTCAATGCAAAAATATTTGCACCATTACCTATTAAGTGACCCACTAACAAACCTAATGAAAATAGTCACTGAAAATCTCTGCCTTTGAAGAGGTTGTGGATCAGACATTATAGTCCTATGAATCTCAATTTTGGAAAGTAAGAAGAGATGCAAGTTTCTGAAACAGCAATTTAGGGAAGAGAGGAGAGAGCAGAGAGGGTAAGTCTGTCTCGTTTTCTTCACTAGAACTTCTACCAAATGTTGTTCATTATCAGCAATCACCTGACTCCTGACTCCACCTAGACCTGTCTAGGTTGCCTACTAAAAAGTTTTCTCCATCTAAAATTCTCAGGTTCTGTTCAAGTTAAATAACAAATCAAAGACTGTGATATGAACTACACATTTTTTGCCTTCCATAAATGGATCAAAATGCAAAATGATCAGGAAACAAAAACAAAATCAGCTTAGTTTTGTCTTCACTTCATATCTTACCTCCAGCTTCATAAAATAATAGCTTCTTTAAATTTCTAAGCAATATAGAATTTCTAAGTAAATTTCTAAGCAAAAGTGGGCAATTAACAGAATATACTTGAGTCCCAGAACACTTTTTCCCTATATATCAGTATTTTTAGACTTAAAAAAAAAATTCATGAATGGGAAAATTCTCACCCGATCTAAAAAGCCTTTCAAATTGAGCTCACTTACACATTCCCATCTCATAACTAGTTCTATTGCAGCAGAAGGAAGGACAAACTTTTGTTTCCATTGTAGGCGCCATCTTAAGGAGTACTAACTTATTTTATATTTTGGAGCTCCAACTTTCTCAAATTTTCTGATAGTTTTCATAAACATAGAAATATATATACATAGAGAAAATTATTAAATTTTATACTAATAACCTAGCCTTCATTCATGCAGATTAGTAATACCAGAAAATATCACAAAATAACACCAGAGAAAATCAAAACAAAGATATTCTATTCCATTAGAAAAAATCTTCGTTTTCAAATTATTATCACAAATATAAGAGAAGTAAAACACTGCTTTACCAATAAAATTTTCTACAAATATAAATAATGAAGTCCCATTTTAGTGTACATTAAAGATGTTTTCCAGAGAAAAATAAGCAAACATAATAGAAACATATATATGTTAGAAAAATCCATCTAACAAAAGTCATTTTAAGTTATTGAAATGGACTGGACAACTCATTCAGATTTAATTAGCTTGTATCCAACTCATTTTTTGGTACATAATGGACAGTCAGTAAATATTTGTTGTCCAAAAGAATAAATGTATATTTAACCTTGTAGTTTCCAAAACCAAATTGTTTGTTCTTATAGTTATGCAGTGACATTACTTTCACAAAACATGAACTACAAAATGTTTTAGAATGAATGTTATTTCAAATTTTAACAAGTAGGTTTCCAACACGTCATAAAAAATTAACGTAAAATGTTCTCCCAAAATGAAATACATTATGTTTTATTTTTCCTCAGGAAATGTGTTTTTATACTTAAAAAAAAAATCCACATTGGTTGTATATTGGTCTAAGGTTTATCATCAAGAGAATAGATTGTTGCACTCTAAATATTAATAATACCCTACTCTGAATTTGTTATAAAAGATGATATTTTAAATGGCCTGACCTAACTTAAATCAAAGTAAATTAACTGGAGGTAGTTGTTGGTTTTTCATTTTCATTTTGTACCTTCTTTGGGTGACTGATTTTCTTTGTAAACTTAACTTGCCCCTCCCATTTGGCCTGATCTTCATCAAAAAAGGTAAAATAAGGAGAAAAAGTCCTGCCATGAGAAATGCAACCGGTTCTAAAGCCTTTGTAAAACTAGCGCAGAAAAGATCAATGCTGCCAATTCAGTGCAGAAGGAGAAACAGAGAGAGAACTCGGCACACACATGCTGAAATACTGGCTTAGCTGGCCTTCAATACAGAATCTTGGTAGGAGAAAACTAAACTGTCTTAACAGTGACTCATCCAACAAAGGAGGGAAATATGGAAACCTGTACCACACATGGAAAGGTTTCTATGAGAGAGCTGATGCACTTGTCATTCACAAGAACATAACCTCTCCAGCCCTCCATTCAGCAGCAAATTATTAAGCTTCTGTTTCAACAGGACCATGTGCCAGTACCTGTGTAGAAAAGGAAAATTACCACTGTCCTTTCCCTCAAGGAACTCATGATTTAATGTAACCAGCAACTGGATTATTTGGAGTGGCTGAGGCAGTTTCCCTGCCACACTCCAGGCCATGCTGTAATTAGCATTCCCACTCACCTGACAGCCATTCCCAGCACTATGAAGCTCTGACCATAGCAGTCCTCAGCCGAGAGGCTTCTTGAAAAGTAAAAATTTAAGAAAAGATATGAAGAACAGCATCCTGCATCTTACACAAAATAAAGCAGAAATGCATGATTTACAAGGTACAAATTCCTTCATTTGAAAACTTGATCCTTGGATAGTGTCCATATAAGTTAATCGTATTGTGATACGGTACTTTTTTATGGTCCTAAGAAATTCATACTCACTTTTGGGAATAAAATAACAAAAATTACTACTTGGCAATGAATGAGCCAATTTAAAAATATTGATTGCAATGTCTAAAATGTATTCTTCACTTTGATTAACCTAGTATGGCTTAGTCTTAGCACAAACCTTACAAAGAATTTGTATGCCAATTTTTATGCCAGTTATTCAATCCCGATTCTAGTTAGAAATTTTGGCAACAGCTGCAACCATCGGTCACCCATTATTACAGCTACAAAATTATTTTTTCTGTTAGCTGTATACTTTATTCTCTTTCTACATGTGTAAAATATGCACACTTATAGATGTGGATATTCATATAAAAATTATTTTGTAAGTGTAATCATACCAAATAATATTTCCTCTAGATGTTATATTTGGTCACACATTTTCTGATGTTTAATTTGGCACTTTGAAGAATACAGCCCATGACTTTAATAGATGCTATACTTAAAAATAACCCGGTTTCCTCTATCACTGCCATGACAACCAATGCAATAATGAAGGAATTTGTACAGAAAATAAGCATTCATCAGCAGGAAAAAATGGAAAGTAAAAAAAGTTGTGGTAAACAAAAAACACTAAAGGAATCTAGCCCTTGGAGAAGGACTTCCCAATAATGAATTCCTTGTTCTGATATTCCACCAGTTGAACATTAATCATTGTTAATACTAAATATCTTATATTCAAAATGTTAATCTAATCTTACTCTCTAAAACCAAGCTACTGGTGTGAAATAGCAGAAAGGATAAAGAGGCCAGAGGAAAGAGAAGGACATAGGAGAAAAGACTACCTTAAGAGGGGAGAAAGAAGCCTAAGGCAGTCTTCATCTAATTCACAATTTTGCCTTCAGTTGTCCCTTCTTGAAGAAACTTGTTCGAGACCAGCCTGGCCAAGATGGTGAAACCCCGTCTCTACTAAAGATAAAAAATTAGCCAAGTGTGATGACAGGCACCTGTAATTCCAGCTACTTGGGAGGCTGAGGCAGGCAGGAGAATCACTTGAACCCGGGATGCAGAGATTGCAGTGAGCTGAGATTGTGACACTGCACTCCAGCCTGGGTGACAGAATGAGACTCTGTCTAAAAAAAAAAAAAAGAAAAAGAAGCTTGAAGGAAGCTCTCTAACTATCCTCCAGTTGTCAGCACTAAGCCCTCCTCTTTCCAGCCACCCCATTCAAGAACTGCAATATAGGCTTGTATAGTTTAGCTGCACACGTTACAAAGGTTTTGAGGAGCTTGCCTGGGGACCTAAAAACAGAGTAGCAGTTCAAGAAAAAACTGCTCTGAATTAAAAAAAAATCTTGCTCTGTCATTTTTAAAATCGAGCCTCTGTGTAGAGTACCTACACTGAGTCAGATACTCTGGAAAATACTGTTTACAAAGATAAATGAGCTGTGGCTTCTGCTCTCAAAGGATTTGCAGTGCACTAGTAAACCCACAGGTGTGGTTATTTGTAGCAATCACTTCACAAATGGAGGTGAGTGGTCAGGAGCAGACAGTAGTGGTTGGTATAGATAGAAAAACCTAGATTGACTGGGTTTAAAATAACCAAGCACCCCAATTAACCATAATCCTCACTCAGCCCACCTCAAATTCAGCTTTTAGTAGAAATTTTGCTCATGCCAAATTTTAATCCAAAAAAAAAATATTATGTCAGATTATATTATTTAATCAAAAAACATATAATAGTCTAGGATCATGGCAAATGCATATTACTTCTTCAGTGGAACAATGAACCTAAGCCACAGCAATATCTCATAACATTGAAACAAAATTTAAATTATATCCAGAAACCATATAAACAAAAATAAAAATTTATATTTTAGAATTTCATATAAAATTTATATTTTAGAATATTTTTTCAAAACTAACTGTACAAAAAAGAATTTTAGTTTAACCAGAAAGCCCAATTAATTAGAAATATCATTTTGTGAGTCTTCTGTTATTAATATTTTTCATTGCAAAAGCGATGAAGTCATACTGTCAGGAATCCTGATTAGGCTGCTGCCTCGCTGTGTGACTTGATGAATTAAGCTGCCCATGCTTTGGTTTCCTCATGTGTAAAATGTGAATAATATTAGTGAACATGTAAAAAGCTTTTAATAGTGACTGATACATAGTAAATGCTCAGTAAATGTTAGCAGTCATGATCACCATAATTCTTAATGCATTTCCTAGTTGTGTAGATAGGTTTATGGAATGAATGTTCAATAAATGCATGTCGTGTAATTCCAGATGCACCCAGCATTTCTTAGAAGAACTGAGGCACATTAAGGGATACAGGCAGGTAAAATGTCTACAGGAATATGACAAGTCTGTCTCAGAACTAAATGAAAAACCAATCAGACACCAAAACAGTAATAACAAAAGGTCCTAGGAGTTTCTGCTTCCCCTTCATCATCTTAGCCTTCATATTATAATATGGGAGTGAAAAATGAAAGAATTATTAAATTCCTTGGAATACTGACACCAGGTAATAACTAAACTCTTCCTCCCTGAAACTCCTAATACAATATTTAGTGTTGAAGGAATCAAAGATGGTAGAGGAGACAAATAGAGACTCATAAAAAGACTCCTCTTAAAATAAGAGGAGGTTGTCTCTTCAGAAAAATCTTGGTTACCTCTAACCTGTCTTTGTTTGTTGGTAAAAATTTGTGGAATATATTATAGTCACTTCATTTTGTACTTAAAGTACATTAATATAGTTTAAGACTCAACATAAATGAAAAATAAATAGATGATAGATTCAAGATAGATGAAAATTGCCTCTGGTTATATTATTTATGTTAAAGACTGCAATTAAGAAGAAAAATATTATCATGGGCTTATATCTTAAAATAATGATTTACATATTTGTCTCATGATGACGTTCCTCTGCATAAGATGATCTTTTATAACACTGAAATCACCCGCTTTTTTCAGTTAGGTGGTGAAAAGTGGTCAAGAAATCAATTTGATAATAGATACTGCAGACATGTTTTTATAGCGTAAAATCGAATACCATGAGCTGAATCATAATGCATGCAATGAATGAAATCAGTCCTATCTAGTTTCTATTTCAGCCTGTCAACCTGCAGCCACTTCCTTAATTTTGAAAGAGAACAAAAAGAAGCTTCTAGATTGTGAATGACTGCCACATTTATGTGGAAAATTTCAAATGTTCCAGAAACCCAACCAAAGCCAATAGTTTTGAATTCACAGTAATTGCATACATTTTATTTAAAAATCCTCTCTAGCAGTATGTGCCTGTTACCTAAAGCGATGGAGCAGGCCCCAGTTTTATGTCTGATTCTAAACCTGGGCCTACAGTACAAGACATAGCACCTACTGTGGCCTCTGCTCTGTCACTTTGCCATGCGATTCTAATGTAGTTTTACTTGAATAACATAAAATAACATATATAATGTTATTTATGTTATTTTCCACGTGAAGAACTCCTGTAAACCTTGCCGTTTTGAAACTCAGTGAGGCAGGCGTCTTAGACAAGCTGAAAAACAAATGGTGGTACGATAAAGGTGAATGTGGACCCAAGGACTCTGGAAGCAAGGTCAGTCGCTGCAGTTCGGGGCCTCCTCTTGTGTTCACAAAGCAGTAAATGGGAGCAATTGTCAAAAGTATATGGAAACCATAACAACTGAACATGTCTCTAACATTCAGCCACTGCCTAAATTAAAAGCTAATGTAATAAATTTCAAACATAGGTATGGCCTTTTCAGGAAACTGCAAACTGCTCCCCAATATTAAGACTTTTAAATAAACTTAAAACTGCAAAAATTTATAAAATAATAAAATTCCTCTTATGTTATTCTCAAATTTATGTACCACTAATAAAAGTAATGTTTTTTGGTGTAGTTTTCTTGTTTGTATTGGAGGCAAAGACTTCAAGAAATCATGTTATTTCAAGAACTGATGTGTTCTCAAAACAGGAAATCAGTGGTATACCAGAAAAAGAAAAATTTAAATATTAATTAAATGCTTATTCAGAAGTTCAGTCTTTGGTCACCATAGTGCCAAGCGTTCCACTTTAGTTTGAAGAAGCCCTATATTTCTGTGCTGGTAAACAGAGTAAACCTTTCAATTCGATTCCCCCAATTGAAATTGTTTTAATTAATCAGTGTTTATGAATAGTATTCTCAAGTTCTAAGATCTCTTAATAATAAATTCTTTTTAAAACATTGCAGGAAAAAAAATTTAAAATGCAGGAACCTCTGTGCCTAATTCTGTTGAGCACAAATAAAAGTAGTGTAAATAAATTATGTTTTATTTTTGTAAAAAAAATTACAAGTTTATCCATGAATCTAAATACCTACACAAGTTGATACAATATAGTAACAGTGCCTAAAAGCCAGAGTTGAAGATTCTTGGAATCCTCTTTTATTTCTTTCTGCATCTTCTCTAAGAAAGAAAACAAATTATTGGATATTCTAAGATGTTAAACATGTGACTTGTTTAAATAGGAGAGCCTCAATTAATTTACAAAGGAGACAAACTAATGTTAATGAACCCCTTTCAGGCCTTATCACTATATTTTAATCATCTGTCTGCCTTTTAACCAGAGTGGAATGAGACAAGCTTGGCCAGATAATGAAACCATTACCTCAAATCCTGATGTAAAGTCAGACAAGCGCAAAGACTTAATGAGTAATTATTTTAAAAGTGAAGTTACCCTAAAATGTTTGGTCCAGTCAGTTGATGTCGTGACTAAGATGACAGTATATATAATGCATCTTTTGAATTAAATACTCTTCTATAAAACTCTTTAAGGATCTGAATCACATTTTGCACAAAAGGTACTGCTGAGAAGATAATAGCTACAGGGCGTCCTTCAGGTAGTTTACTAAAATACTTGCAATAATACTATGTAATAAACATATTTACAATTTATTAAACAATTTTAAATTCTTGTTATAATTTTAATATCTTCCAATCGTAAGAGTAGGATTTAGAGATTATTCTGAATTTATTATGAGATTATATGTATACTGAAGCTCTAAAGAACAGTATCTCTAAAATATTAATGGTTAAGCATTTTTTAAGTGAGAATGGAATTGTATTTTTAATCAATAAAATATTATAAATTTGTCCATACATAAATAACTTATTTCTCAACTGACCATAATAATTTATGTATTTTTAAAGTTATAAAATTGCTTGTTATGCATATATATTTATAAACAGTACATAATATGCAAAAGTAACATTTTCCATGATATTTCCCTTGTAGATATAACTAAAAGAACATATAATGTGTACCTTAACACATTATTTGCAAATGTTTGGTAAATTAATGATGAACAAAACGTGAAACTATCAGCTCAATGACTCTTTATTTGCTCAACTAGGAAATGTGGAGTTGGATTTATTCAAGAGAAATCTCAGACATTAAAAGTATATTCTAATAGGATCAAAGCCAAAAGAAGTCCCCTTTTTCACATAATTGGATTTTAAACCTGTCATTTTCAAATTTAACAATAATATGTCCACTTCTGCAACCCTATGTAAATATATAAATGCTTATATATGGCTGTACAATGGTTTTCATTCCATATTTAGTAATGATAAAATGTTACTGATTTCATTGAATGTAATTAGATACAAATTGTTGATAATTATTATAATTTTAATTCTCCCAAGAGCTATAAGCCTTATGTTTAAATCCATAATCCTGTATCAGTGACTTACACTTGTCAATAATTTAAGGTTAAATTAAGCATTTACTTTCATTGGCTTTTTGGATTTCATGTGTTCTTTTATCTTTTGGATTTGACATTTCCACAGTTAACTGAAGTGTCTTTATCCCCTCTAGGACAAGACGAGTGCCTTGAGCCTGAGCAACGTAGCAGGAGTCTTCTACATTCTGGTTGGCGGCTTGGGCTTGGCAATGCTGGTGGCTTTGATAGAGTTCTGTTACAAGTCCAGGGCAGAAGCGAAGAGAATGAAGGTGGCAAAGAGTGCACAGACTTTTAACCCAACTTCCTCGCAGAATACCCAGAATTTAGCAACCTATAGAGAAGGTTACAACGTATATGGAACCGAAAGTATTAAAATTTAGGGGTAGGACTTAGGGCCAACTACAGTGAGTGGGGAATGCATCCTGTGAACGCAGTGTTGTGACCTGTCTGTCCAGTGGTGATATTGCTTGCTTCTAATAGAGCTTTATATTTTTGAAAACTTCAGTGCAAATTGGTTTGGTTTTCTTTGGCTGCAGATGTACTGTTTGAAACTTTATGTCGCCAATAGATATCTGCATTGCAAGGGTCAGAAAGACAAAAACAAATCAGAATTACTCTGTGAAATGATTTAAACAGTATATTTTACCTGAAATTTGGGGAAAATTGGAAATTAGATCTGGGCTTCCTTGCACATAGACTTTTGTTACAGTTCAGTTTTAGGGTAGGTGCTAACAAAATAAGCACGAAATTCGTTCCAAGTAATCAAAACCCAGACAGTTGCCTATTTTTGACAAGGTCTCATTGCTTTCTGAGGACCAATACATGTAAAAACTTCAAAGCACGGAGTATGTACTCAATGAATTTTGGCTCCTCTTCTAATTTGTTTTATATTAGCCATCATCCTACATTTTTAAAACATGAAATCCCACTTTTTATTCATCTGATGGTAGTCCTTGAGCCAGACCTTTAAGGAAGAATGATAATCAGAATTTTGACTACAATTCACATTTATTAGATGAAACTCAACTTTTATACTGAAAGCATCACTAAGGTAAATAGACATTTTAGGCATAACAGCAGTTTCTCCATTAGAGATATCAGCAATATTTGTGTCCTGTAGGAGAGATTCAGAAAAAGATAAAAGTTGCAGTGAGCTATTATAAACTTTTTTTTTCATTTCAAGTGCTTTTAAGCAAGCCAGGTCAGCCCCACTTACTCACATCCTCTCATCATGGCACAATAAAAAATTATAAGCATTCAGTAAAATATAGGAGATGGAGATTTTTTTAAAAATCTAAACGTCTACTTCTTCTTTCCTCTAATAATAGGAAGTAGTTTTAAAATAGGATCTGAAAGGATTTGTTATTGCTCTTGCTAAAATCAGGACTCTAAAACCCATTTTCTAAAATTGTCTGTAACAGCTAACTGAATAGGCTGCTCAGTTTGATTACAATGATAAATGAGTCTTTGAACTTCCAAGAGATATTTTGGTACTTGATGTACCCTAGAGTTAAAAACCCGATATACTTTCAGTAAGATGTACATCTGAGTTTATACCAGGTAAACATACTTTTGTGATTTTGATTTGATATTTATTTATATGAAAGCTTTTGAAATACTGTATCTTAAAGCAAAGAGCCAATGCCATCTCTTTTAATCAAGATCTAATTGCTTTCATCCGTAATGTAGAAATCAGCGACTGAGAACTAAAGCACATAGTTAATTCCAAAATGGCTCTTTCCTAATTTTATGAAAATGAATTAAGAAATAAATCCTCAATTCACTAGGTCCAAACATTTTTAGTATGTCTTATAATAGCAAAACCTACAAAGTGGGGTAATATCAAGGTGTCTTAGGCATTAGATCATCTTAATGTTTACAGAATTGAGGAGAGACTTTTTTCAAATTGAGAAAAACAATAATTGATTAGTTTTCAGAGCAAATTATTTGGACTGAATTCTGAGATGAATTTTATAAGATGTCCGTACTAGATTTTGTTACCAGTTCATTAAAACTGACTTTTCTTTGGCATAACAAAGGCGCTGCAGCCATCATCAGCAAGGACAAGGGTGGGGAAGCAAACCAAAGAAAAAAAGAGTATTACAAATTTTTAGAAAGAAATACTCATGTATACTAGTTCATTTCAAAGTTAAGGAAAGTTATTAAAAAGATGTAAATTCTCATGTTTTCTATATATAATGTTGTATATATTCATAAAATGTGGGAATTTACATCTCTTACATATATTTATATATATTTAATATATATAATATATATATACAATTTAAATGTAAGATTGTATTTGGAGTCGCAACTTGGCATTGAAGTTCATCACATGAATTGCCTTTAGAGGTAGATTTGAACATTTAAGACAATAAATTTCAAATAAAAAGAAAGCATTCATCTGACATTTTAAAAGACAGTGGCATTTAGGATAAATGAAATAATCTGTGCCTGTCAAAACTTATAAGTAAGCAGTTTTTACTGTACTCTCAAAGGAAAACTTTCATAAACTCTATGACCATAATTATGCAAATGATTGGTAAATCAGAAATAATATTGTCTCAGAATCCCAAAAAACAAAACCTGACATCTTCAGTCCATGGTAGAGTCTGCTAAAAAGTGATCATTTCTCAAGGAAACATATATGATTAAGATAACAACCATTAGCCACGACAATCCAACCAAACCTAGACCATATGTAAAATTGATAGAAAATTTTCCAGTTTGAGGAGCCTCGAAAGGTTCATATCAAGATTAATAGAAATGGCATTTTATGGAAGATGCAGATGACATAAGTATAGGAAATAAAAATGCAAAAACAGACGTAAAGAAAAATAAGTCAAAGTTTTATTAAGTAATATATTTCCTTGCATTAATCTATAAAAGAGGAGAGCGTATTGAGATTATACGGAATTTTTCGACCTTTGGAAGTTTTCCTTTCCTCATAAATAAGATCAAGAAAAGAAAGAAAACAAAAACAGATTTTATGGCAAAAGCCTTCTGAAAACACTTTTTAAAAATTATCATGCTTTTATTAATCGTATTTTAGTATTTCTTCTTGAAGAAAAATTAAAGCTAAACTAGTGGATTTTTAAAAATAATTGTCTATTTTACTTAACATTAAATGTTGAAAGGAAATGTAAAGAAACATATTCAGATTTTGATCTTGGTTTTGTTTAAATTTAGTGATGAGTAGATATCTATGAGTTCTCTGGAATTACCTTTCCTAAATCTCTTGTTAAACAAGAGATGAGTGGTTTGGGGACTCTGAGTGGTTTGGGAACTTGAAAGATTTAAGATTGGCTAATACAATGGTTTGGATTAGACTCATGGATATTCATTTTCCTTGTTTTCCTAAGCATGTGGCTTTACCTAACTAATATAAACTTCCTAAATCTGCTCTCAAATTGTTTTCTTTAGAAGATTGTGGAAAATGCCAACGCCGTAACTAGAATGCTCCTTATAGTCAGGTACTCACTAAAGGGTTCTGACCCCCCAAATGTCCACCTAAAACACAAAACTGAAACAATTACACTAGAAAGTTATTTAGCATCTTGATACCAAGTCTTGGCTTATGTTTCTTAAAAACATTTTGTTGCTAGATTTTCTTGATATATATAGTACTGTTTTGCTAATGCTTCTTTTTATACACATACCCTAATATTGAGTAGAAAAATATTCTTCTTTAATAACACAACCTTCCCAAGAGTCTCACTTCAAGAAACAAGACTATTGCAGCCACGTACACTTTTTAGTTCCCTAGTGAGATTCTTCCATATGAGTGAGGTTCTTGATTAAGGGATCCTTTCAGATGCTTGAATTGAATTGCTTCATTTCTAACTTCCTCACTGGTGCAGTGAAATTCAATTCTATTCAATTTAAAATTGAACAGTGGGCAATGTATTCACTTACATATTTTTAAGGTACAATTTACATACGATAAAATTTACCCTTTTTAGTGTACAATTCTGCAGTTTGATAAATTATGAATAATTTTAGAATATTATCCTATCAGTTTCATTTACAAGGAAAAGAATCTTACCATATATGGTCATTCATCCACTCCACAAATATTTACTGAATGCCTATTTGTGCCAAATAAAGATCAGAAGAACTTTGATTTCAAGGAACTAATAGAAAATAATCAGATAGAAGTGTTGTTTTTCTCTAAAATCCTTGTTATATTTCCATGATTTCTAAATATAAAAGCTATTCATATTTCTGGAAAGACCATATCCTCAGTTCTGATTATGATGATAAGTATTTATTTTTGAGACTGTTTACTGAAACAGAACTATGAGTTTGACCTTGATTTTGTCATCTATATGTCATTACTAGCAATTTGACTTCAACTTTCTTAAGTTTTCAGAGTAACTGATCTGTAAACATTTTTACTCCACCAGTTTTTAAACTAGTTACTAATTTCATGACTTCATATATAATTATTCTAATATTTAAGCTCCAGGACAGAATAAACACAGGGATGGAATTTCCTAAAGATCTGGATAAACTTGAATTCACAACAGGGAATTAGATACATGATGAGTTGTGAGTTATGACCTAAATCATAACAAACTTAGGGAATAGCTCCTTTACCCTATTTTCCTCTTAAGTTAGAATGCTAGCTACTGGAAAGAATTTAGACAATGAATGAACAGTTGTGAGACTAACATAATAACACTGCCTGTTTCTCCTTTGTATAATGTTATCTGCTATCTAATGGGATAACAAACAGGAATTTACTGATGATTTCAGATCCCTGACTCTATAACCTCAATATGGAAGTTTCCCCAGTGATGATCATTCAATAGGCTTTGAAACGTATCCCTTTTCAGTGCACCCCTTTTAAATACAGTTCTTAAAATATGAGGCTTAGTGTCCACAATAGGCATAGAGTGAACTATATGTCACTAATTGTGCTGTACTGGGTCATGTCTATAACTGGTGTGAATGAATGAAAGTGTTTGTGGATAGGTCTGTGTTATAAAACAGGAAGATCTGTCAGAAATAGTCCATATGTATAGTTTGTTTAGGTACTTTATCAGTTCTGAGAGTCTAATCCTTGCACTGTAAAGACAGTTTATAACAAGGAAGTACTATTTAAAGAATGTTGTCAAACATAAAAAAGCTTTAAAGCTCATCCAGAAGTACTAAGATATACAGTGCAGCAAGTTAAAAGATGTTTCCTGCCCAGATTTCCTGAACAGTAGTTAAATATTATAATATTAGGATTAGTTTTTTCACAGGTAGAACAACAAAGTCTAGACAGATTCATTCTTCGGTGTAGTTAAGCTTTCCTTTCCCCGGATAAACAGTTTTCATATAACCAAAAGAATATGAAAAAAAAATGCAGATGTCTACTTATTGATATTTCAGTGTGTGTTGTGTAACATTTTGTTGAAGAAACAGAAATATGGTAACACTCGGCATTCTTTCTGCTTTCTTTCCATGCAACCCAGCTGACCTTTTCTGAAGCCATAAGAAACAAAGCCAGATTATCCATCACTGGGAGTGTGGGTGAGAATGGCCGCGTCTTGACGCCTGACTGCCCAAAGGCTGTACACACTGGAACTGCAATCAGACAAAGTTCAGGATTGGCTGTCATTGCATCGGACCTACCATAAAAACCAAAAAAATAATTGAGTGCCTTAATTTAACAGTGTTGGTGACTGATGGAAACGCAGCCCTGAGGGACACGCCATGCGCGGGTCTTTGCTAAACCAATTCTTCGGCTGAGAGCCGGAAGTCTGTCCTAACGCTCGGGCCGGACATCAGCAGCAGCAACGTGTGCATGAGCTCAGCTCGGAAACCCAAACTCAGATTTTATATCAGGAAAACTCACAATTTAGGTTTTTTTCGGGGAGTTGGGGTGGGGGGAGCTGGGACGGGTGTATTAACAGCAACAAATTTCATTTGAGAGGACTCAAAAACTAATCAGACTTGCGAGTTAGCGCATTAAACTGTGAAGTTCTTGCTCAGAAAGGCCTTTGTCTTCACCGAAAAGGATAAAATAGTTGTAGAAGTCCGTGAACATGCTAACCTGTGTCTCCAGAACACCCATATAGTCCCTGGAAGAAAATCCAGCTGAGAAAACAAATCACTAAACTGTGATAAGAAAATAATAAACAAACACGTAAATCCTGCAGAAGAAAAAATAAAGGAAGTATTTACACTTACTTTGGAGAAAAATACTGAAACATGCTTGCTTTTTAACTGACATAAATTCACTAGAGGACAACACAATTCTTTTTTCTAACCATCTTAGGGAACAATACGTTGCAATAATTGATATAAATGCCATCACTGTAATAAACGTTAGAGACTTTTTTAAAATAAAAGTTGTTGGTCATCTTCTTGTTTGCTGTAAACTTCACTCTGTCACATGAGTCGGTTCACAGATTGCATTTGTCTCACAACCAGGAAGAAAAGCAAAAGGAACAAAGTGTTTAGGTTCAATCATCAGTCTAGTGTAGACTCAAAAGAGACTATGGGTCACTCATGTTAACAGTATTATTTATAATCTTGTTCTGTGTACAAAATTGTGGTTTTTTTACCCACCAAAAAGAATAAAACAACAGATGTTCTTACAATATCTACAGAGCTTAAAAGTTTTTTTCTTATCATTATAAAAGTTATTTGAGAAATTATAAGACTATATGAGAGATCATAAAAGTGGTGGGCCATAGTGGAAAATGTAGCTAGCCCTCATTATTTTTTGCATACTAAGCTAACCTCTTCAGATCTCTGACTCATTAGCAGATTAAATTGTCAAAGATGGAGTCTTTGAGTTGGGGAATTAATCATTGTCCTAACAACAACATACCTTGTAATTGTATGTTGAAATTTTACTTGACTGTATTTTGCTGCATACAATTATATGTCTTGAGCTTCTTCCCTTATTCCTATTGTTCCATTTAAATCATTTGAAGGCACTAATAATAGTTTGGCGTAGAGAGAAAACGAAGAATTAGTCTCTGTTTTCAACTGGAAATTGTAAAGAAAATTATACTCATGTTTATTTATAAAAATCACTTTATGAATTAAACTAACACAGTTCAAAAAAAGGTTTGGTTCATTTGAAATGATAAATAAGTACTCTAATGCAGATAAAAATCATGTACTTAGAGTATTGGCAGAAAGCACAAGTTAGGATGATTTCAGAAGTCTGACCTTGAAGGATGAGTTGAGTTTTAATAGGAGGAGAAGGTGTTAGGAGCCATATGGGTAAGTAGTGGTCCAAAGCCATGCACATCAATGGCTCACTTAAGGAATGAATGCCGCTAGATGGGTTAGTGAGAACACAAGGTGTGATATCATGGAAGATAAAGTTGGAAAAGGAGAAGGCTTAATTTCCTTCCATTAACTCTCAAGATCCCATTCCCCATTCAATCTCTGTGCTGCAGTAAGAGCAGTCTTAAACAGTGTAAATCACACACACATACGCACACACACAATCTTAAACAGTGTAAATCACACACACATACACACACACACAGGTCCCTCAGGAAAAATTCCAAGCTCTTGAGAAGAGCAAATGAGCCCCTTCATGACCTGGCCCTTGCTTGTTTCTTTCAGAACGTCTCTCACTTCTCTCCAGCTACTCTCGTCAGGAAATGAACCTCCAAAGCAGCACATGGAGCACTGCATAGACTATTTACTCAGTACATAACTCCTTCCTGTCTCCTCTTTACCTGACTAACTTGTACTCATCCTTCAATACTCAAGTTGAATTTTACTTGCCATGAAAAGATTTCCATGGCTATTCACCACCCCCTGCCTGTGAGATTGAGTTAGGCACCCTTCTTAATGTTTACCCCCATCATGGCACTTATCATATTGCGTTGTAATTGCCTGTGTACTTGTCTGTATAACTACTAGACTGTAAGCTCCTTGAGGGCAGGGACTGTGTCTATCTTGTTCACAGTTGTATCCCCAGCACCCAGCACAGTGCCTGGCATATTGTAGGTGCTTAATAAATATTTGTTGAATGAATGAGTGAATTGAATTGAATTAATTTAATTAAGTGAAAACAGAAAAACAGCATCTTTTCCTATTAATCTCCAGAGTATATTTTAAGTACATATGGTCACCAAGTTAATGATCATTTGACTCATGATTATTCAAGTTTACAATAATGTAAAAAGGTGATATGCACTCCATACAGTGCACAATGTTACATGAGATATTCAGTACTTAGTAATAAAATATGCTTTGTGTTAGATGACTTTGAGGCTGATATAAGTGTTCTAAACACATATTATCTATGCTAGGCTAACCTACTATGTTCAACAAGTTAGATGTATTTAATGCATCTTCAACTTACACTATTTCAACTGAAGATGGGTTTATTGGGATATAACTCCTTTGTAAGTTGAGGAGCATATGTATACAGTGAGACAAAAGAGGGCTGCAGGTTGGCTGATTTCATAGTGTTGTCTATGTCACTGGAAAGCATGGCTTAAAAAAAAGATGATCTGATAAATTTTTTAATCAGGTAAGACTATGCTCTTTGTAATTGTATATAGCTGTGGAATCATTTGTTTGGGTGGATAAACTGTTGGAAAAAAAAAAAAAAAAACTACCCCAGAACAGGGTTTTGGTGTGGTTTTTAGCCATATTTCTAAAGGTATTTTTCATTTAAGCCCGAGAGTGGATTTGTGATATGAAGTTAAAGAGTTATATTTCTTATAGTAAAGAATAATTTTGGGCCGGGCGCGGTGGCTCACACCTGTAATCCCAGCACTTTGGGAGGCCGAGGCGGGTGGATCACGAGGTCAAGAGATCGAGACCATCCTAGTCAACATGGTGAAACCCCGTCTCTACTAAAAATACAAAAAATTAGCTTGGCATGGTGGCGCGTGACTGTAATCCCAGCTACTCAGGAGGCTGAGGTAGGAGAATTGCCTGAACCCAGGAGGTGGAGGTTGTGGTGAGTCGCAATCACGCCATTGCACTCCAGCCTGGGTAACAAGAGCGAAACTCCGTCTCAAAAAAAAAGAAAAATTTTGGCAAAAACAAAATTTTAAGTTTGACATCAGTGAAAAGGGCTATCTCTTTGGATTCCAGTCTGGTGACATGTTAAAAAACTGAGAAATATGATTTTAAAACATTTAAATTTGAGTTAAACATAAACTTAACTTTTAACTTAAAACATTTGGTCTCACAAAGTGAAGAACCCAGTTACCAAACAAGATCACCATATATTGATCCTGAACATATTGGCTAAAGCCAACTTTGAGGCTAGATCAGCTAGTTAAATGCATTCAATGAGCATGTTAGAAAGATCTAAAGAGCCTTCAGGAGAACCACTTTGCCACACTCAATTCAATCACTATTCAAATTGCTCTTGCAGACTATTAACTCATTCCATTTCCCTAAGGAATAGCACAGAGTAGTTGTTCAATATATTTTTGTCAATTCATAAACAGAACTTTTCATATTAAGTTAGTATCAGTGGAAAAAATATTCAGGTAATTTTCCTAGAAAATAAAATATCCCAATTTACAACACTAGTGAAGTAGTGATAGGAATAAGAACAAAATGAAAAGTGACGTCCAGGAAAGTTTATGAAAAAACAGACTAAAATTTGCAGATTCATCTGCCTTATACTTATTAAAATGATGCTGCCTGAAAAATGTACCTTTTCATATACATTCATAAAAGGATTTTAGTTTCAGATAGTTCATCTGGCTAGAGCACTTAACTTATATAAAACCAAATGCAAATATAGTAATTGATGTTTTTATATATTTTCTAAGCAGCTAATACCAGTAGTCTTTTCAAAGGATAACTTTTCTTTTTCAAGAAAATATTTTGATAAATTATAAAGAGCAAGAGATAAGACTTGGAAATTTTATCTCAAATAGCAACGAAAAAACCCAGTTATTTTTCATGAAATAAGAAAAGCCTGTTTGTTGGTCTGGCTTTGACTTTATTTTCTTTTGAGGCAGGGGTGGGAATAGACAAAGAAATGAGGAAAAGTAAAAGATAAAGGGAAAGAATACATTTAGAATGCAGAAGCCTTGGTAAAAGGCCCATAGGATTCCCCCTGAGTGGTCAAAAGGACTTGGGAGAACAAAAATGTTGGATGTATAATTTCTACACTGATAGATGTGAAATGTTGATGTAATCTTCCTGTGACATGTGTGCCTCCAGTTTAAGTTTTTCTACATGCCACAGACTGGTATTTGTGGTTTTCTTGTAGGAGGCAATCAAGGAGAAACTTCTAAGTCTCATGTTTTGGTGGATGTTAGGCCATAAATAACACTAATAATATGTCTCCTATCCACAGAGATATGCAGAATTCTAGAGTGGGATTTTCCTTCCATGCAGCAAAGAACAAAGGTTCATTTGATTTTTTCTGGATCTGAAGAAAATGGTAAGTTAAGCAACACTTCATTGCATAAATACCTGTTTTTTAGTCACCTATACTGACTGGAAAGTGTCATGAACAACAAAGTAAACAAAATGCTTTTCCATTTTTAAAACTTTTTGATTCTTATAATAACACAGTTTAAAATACAAACACATTATACATCTATACAAAAATATTTTCTTTCTTTATATTCTTACGCTATCAGCTTTTTCCATTTTAAAAATTTTTACTTTTTAAAACTTTTTGTTAAAAACTAAGACACAAACACACACATTAGTCTAGGCCTACACAGAGCCAGGACCATCAATATCACTGTCTTCTACCACATCTTGTCCCACTGGAAGGTCTTCAGGGGCAGTAACACACATGGAGCTCTCCTATCCTAGGATAACAATGCCTTTTTCTGGAATCCCTTCTGATGGGCCTGCCTAAGACTGTTTTACAGTTAAGTTTTTTTGTATAAGTAGGAGTAGATTCTAAAATAATGATTAAAAAGTATAGTATAGTAAATGAACCAGTAACACAGCCGTTTATTATCAAGTTTTATGTCCTCTACAAAATTGTATGTCCTAGACTTTCATACAACTGGCAGTGCAGTTGTTTACACCAGCATCACAACACACATGTGAGTAATTTGTTGTGCTATGACACTAAAATATGATGTCACTAGGGGATAGAAATGATTAGTTTCATCATAATCTTATAGCATCACCATGGTATTTTTGCATGGTACTGGAGATAATGCTAAAATGTCCCTAATGCTGTGCATGACTGTATTGGTTTGGTGTGTGAGAGTTAGATAAAGGAAGTGGTTGAGGCATATAGACACGGGATTGGTTGGTTTGCATATGAAAGGCCTGCTTGGCTGAGTCCTTTGCTATTTCTAAGAATTGGCCAGGTCTGGAAAAAGCAGTCTCTCTTCAGTCAGAAAGGTGAAAAATACCACAGAGAGTTAAGAATACAGAAAAGAATTTGCAAATATTTTCTCCCATTCTGTAGGTTGTCTGTTTACTCTGTGGATAGTATAGTTACTTTTGCTGTGCAGGAGCTCTTCAGTTTAGTCAGGTCCATTTTCAATTTTTTTTTTTTTTTTTTATTTTTTTCAAGAGGCCTAGTCATAAATTCTTTGTCTAGGACAGTGACTAGAAGAGTTTTTCTTAGGTTTTCTTCTAGAATTTTTAAGTTTTTAATCCATTTTGAGTTAATTTTTGTATATGGTGAGAGGTAGGGGTCCAGTTTTATTCTTCTGCATATGTTTAGCCAGTTTTCCCAGGAACAGTTATAAAATAAAAGGTATTCTCTCCCCATTGTTTATTTTTGTTGACTTTGTTGAAAGTAAGTTGATTGTAGGCATGTGGCTTTATTTCTGTATTTATTATTCTGTTCTATTTGTCTATGTGTCTATTTTTGTCCCAATAGCATCCTGTTTTGGTTACTATAGTCTTATAGTATAATTTGAAGTCAGGTGATGTGATCTCTCCAGTTTTGTTCTTTTTGCTTAGGATTGCTTTTGCTATTCAGGCTCTTTTTTGGTTCCATAGGAATTTTAGAATAGTATTTTTCTAATTCTGTGAAAAATGACATTGGTAATTTGATAGGAATTGTATTTGAACCTATAGATTGCTTTAAGCAGTGTGGCCATTCTAATGATATTGATTCCTCCTATCCATGAGTTTTTCTATTTGCTTGTGTCATTTACAATTTCATCAGTGTTTTGTGATTATTCTCGTAAAAGAACTTTGACATCCTTCATTAAATGTATTCCTAAGCATTTTATTTTTGTGTGTGGCTATTATAAATGGGATTGTGTTCTTGATTTGGTTCTCAGCTTGAATGTTATTGGTGCATAGAAATGCTCCTGGTTTTTATATGTTGATTTTGTATCCTGGAACTTTACTGAAGTTATTCATCAGGTCTAAGAGTCTTTAGAAGGAGTCTTCAGGGTTTTCTAGGTGTAGAAACATGTGATTAGTAAAAAGAGATAATTTGATTTCCTTTTCTCCTTTTTGAATGCCTTTTATTCTTTCTCTTGCCTGATTGCTCTAAGACTTTCAGTGTATGTCGAATAGGAGTGGTAACAGTGGACATCCTTGTCTTGCTCTCATTCTTAGAAGAAATGTTTCCAACGTTTGCCCATTCAGTATAATGCTGGTTGTGGGTTTGTCATAGGTGGCTGTTATTATTTTGAGGAATGTTCCTTCATCATGAAGAGATCTTGGGTTTCATCAAATGCTTTTTCTGCATTTATTGAGATAATCATAGGGTTTTTGTTTTTAATTCTGTTTATGTGATGGATCACATTTATTGATTTGTGTATGTTGAACCATCCTTGCATGCCAGAAATATGTTCACTATTTGGGTGATGGGTTTAATAAAAGCCAAACCTCAGCATTACACAATATATCCATGTAATAACCCTGCACATGTACTTCCTGAAACCAAATTTTTTTTAAAAGAATACAGAAAATAAGAAAATATATAGTTAATATTATTGACCCTGACAAATGGTTGCCAAATAGACAAATATTGAATCTAAGAAAACAGAACTTGGAGAACTTCATAAAATGAAAAAGTCAGAATTATTTAATAGTTCCAATATTAACTGAGGTTGACCCAGCAGTACAAATGATGTCATCAGGAACCAACTTCTCTCCTCTCCTCTCTGCCTTCTCTGATAAGTTCTACACAGAGGCTTCCTGAATGTACCATTCAATGTAGCAAAATATTTTAATACACATCTTTGGATCTCTCATCTCCATGGGGAGCTAAGATGTCAAGGGGAAGAATTAAGGCTTCTCTTTCTCAGAAGTCCCAGCAAATACCTTCCCATGCTTCACTGTCTCTGAATGAATTATGTGCATGTCTCTGAACCAACCAGTTGGAACCAACCAATTCCAAATAGGATATGTGAAAAGGTATAAGTCCATCATATACCATCCCTAGAGCTCAAAGTCAAGTCAGCCCCACTTGTATTAAAGAGATAGGAAATGCAGTCATTCCTAGAAGAAAATTACTAAGTCTAGGAAGGAGACATGGATGCCAAGCATCCCACAAAATTTCTGGTAATTATAATTTTCACATTGCTGGCACCAGTACTTATATGATAAAGTAAGAGAATACAGATGCCCCTTCCTTACAGCACAGTCTAGCATAGCTTAACCCAAGTAGTAACTCCACTCATTTGGAGATGTTTAGAAAACAACATAAAATTTATCCATGTATATTTTATCAAGTGGAATGGACAAATGTTACCCATATTATGTTGGTAATTTAGCTAAAGCAGTTTTGACAAAAAGAGTCAAACGCTGTAAAATACTTAAATAGATTTATTCTGAGCCAAATATGAGTGACCACGGCCTATAACACAAGGCTCAGGAGGGCCTGAGGACATGCACCAAAGTGGTTGGGGTGCAGCTTGTTTTTATACATTTTAAGGAGGCATGAGGCTTCAAATACATTTAAGAAATACCAAATTGGTTTGGTCTAGAAAAGCAGGACAACTCAAAGCGGGAATGGCTTCTAAGGCAGATTTAAAAATTTTCTGGTTGACAGTTGGTGAAGTCTGTCTGATGACCTGGGATCAAAAGAAAGGAATGTCTGGGTTAAGAGGTGTAGACCAAAGTTCTTACTGCAGAGGAAGCCTTCAGGTAGTAGGCTTTGGAAAGAATACACTGTAAAATGTTTCTTTTCGTACTTAAAATCTGTGTTGATGTTAATGATGGAGAGGTATAATGAAGCACATTCAACATCCACTTCCTGTCATGGCCTGAACCAGTCTCTCAGATTAAATTTTAAAAGTGCCCAAGAAAGTCCATTCAGATGGTTGTGGGGGGAGGGTGGGAGCTTAGAATTTTAATTCTGGTTTACAGCAGACTTTCATATCAAAAGTGATAATATTTTAGTAGCACACTTGAAGTAAACTGGAAAACATTTAGAGGCGTTTATATAGGACTTGGTGGAAATAGTTAATTCCATTTTCTCTATATCATATAATGGTAATAAGAAATCAAAATAAAAATTACTATTTAATAAATTTGTTCATAACTTCCATATAAAATATTTTCCAAACAACTTTATTGAGAAACTTGAGCTTGTTTCTGTAGCCATAACTTTTTGAAATCAGATTGTATGCTTAAACGACTACCCACAATTCAAGACATAAAAGAGATAATTTCTTGAAATTCTTGATAGATTACATCAATCAGAAATGCTATCTGCACAAGTAGGAGATAAGAAAACATTTAAGCCATTTTTACAGACATTCAAAATTTTACAATAGCTAAAATTATATTTAAAGGATATAGTACATTGTATTTTTTATTGATGAATGTACTATTAAAAAACCTTGGCAAAATGTGAATGGATTTGAATCCAATCAAATTTTTTCATACCAAGTATTTTAAAATAATGTACTCTATTTTGAAGAACACACATGCTTTATTGGAGCAGTCACTCTGAAGTTGGCATGAATGCCATTAAAGGGCATACCCACCAAAGAGGGACAGAGGACTGATACACATACATAAAGACAGAGTTTCTCTGTTGCTGCTGAGCTATGCTTTGTAGAGCTTCCCTCTCCCACATACACCATGGCAAGACTTTGGGCTGGGTGCAGTGATCCTTGGGCATTTCCTCCAGCAGCTTTGAAGGCTTCTTGTCCACAGTGGGCAGTGAGATACTGTGCAGTTAGCTACTGAGTAGATATTCAATGGGTGGCTGATTAGTTCAGTTGGTTATAGCATGGTGCTATAAGTAGATATTCAAACCCCCTTGGTCTCACTTCTACCACTTGGCATGAGAGGGGAGACCCCCTCACCTCCTTCTATTTCACCTCCTCCCTCCCGCTTCCAGATGGGAAGGAGAGTGAAGGGAAAAAAAAAAATACCAAGGAGCTGGAAAATGACTCCCTCTTTAGTTCCCAGCGTCTCTGCTATCTGTTAACCTTGAAAGAGCTGCAAATGAATGTTATCTCTGCCAGATGGAGCCCGGCACTGGTTCATGCCCCTATGTCTCCATCGACCAGGCTCCCTTCTGGAAACAACTCTGCCAACAAACAGCTTGTTGCTTTTGTCTTATCTCTGTAAGCTCCCCTCCCCTGCTGGTCACCACTCACTCTGCATATGAATTAGCAAATCAATGAAGCCAAAAGATTGTACCTCCAGCAAATGGACAATGACATAGTTCTGCCTCAGTTTCCCCTTTAGTGTTGTAAGCCTATAAAAGGGGAGAGAAGCTGCAGTTTGGGGAGCTCAGTGAATGAGGCAATAGCCCCCCCACAGCTCCCTGCTGAATAAAAAGCCACTTCCTTCCTCAGCTCGGTGTTGGAGAGGTTTGGTTCCCACCGCTCCTGCTACAGGCAGAGCAGCAGGTATCAGACGAATCAGCAAAAACTGTGAGACTTACCTTTCTGTCATGTCCCTGACAAGGCATCTTCTAGTTTGAAGATTTTCATTGACATTTTTAGGGCTGAAGCGCATTTGGAGTCTAGTCATGAACACCTATTAGGAAGCACTGCTATGAAAGTACAAATTGCAAAATTCCCACTTCCAATCTATTGCTAGAACCATGTGGTGAATATGTTGTACAGACAGACAACTCATCTGTACCTCCCTTAGCTTTCACTCCCAATTTCATATAACTTTCTTCACTTCAGTCAGGAGGCTGCAGAGATCTGTGAGTGATTAGGTGTGGTAAGACTTCTGCCTCCATTGGGGTTCCTATAGAAAGAACAGGGTGGTCCACTGGAGAACAGCTAGAATCCCAGGAGTGATTCTGAAGGTAGGAAATCCCAAGAAAAGCTTGAACTTTGGGGTTCTGTGAACTGAAAGGAGAAATTTACCAGTAACCTATCAGTTTGTGTTAGATGTTAGTGATCCCAGAAGATAAAACATAACCTGAACAGGTGACCTGAGTATTTCCAAACTTGAAGCTGGGAAAGTCCAGTAGAGTAGCATCTTCCAGGTGATCTGGGCAGGACTGGCAGCCTATCCTCATCACACAAGACCCCTTTTAAGTATTTCTGCATTAAAATATATTAGCAGGAGCCAGGTATGGTGGTTCACACCTGTAATATCAGCACTTTGGGAGGCTCAGCTGGGAAGGTCACTTGAGACCAGGAGATCAAGACCAGCCTGAGCAAGATAGCAAGACTTTGTCTCTATATAATAAAAATTTAAAAATAAACCAGATGTAATGGTGCATGCCTGTAGTCCCAGCTACTTTGAAGGCTGAGGAGAGAAGACTGCTCGAGTCCAGGAAATCGAGGCTGTAGTGAGCAATGATCACTCCACTGTACCCTAGCCTGGACAACAGAGTGAGACCCTCTCGCTTCAAAAAACAAACAAAAAAAGAAGACAAAGAAGAAAGAAAATCAGAAACAAGGTCAGAGCTTCACTGAACCATCAGAGAAAAAACAACTGCCTCTCTGAGGTGTTCCAGAAGGCAGAGAATCAAACTGAGCAATCTTAACACATGTCTTGTCAAATAGAACTACTGGAGGAGAAAAATAAACACATGTATTTCTTAGAGGTTTTTTTTTTCTTTATGTGTTGAGATCCAAATGAAATAAAGTATTGTTAGAAGGAAACTACTTAACTCATTTATTCAATAAATGAGAAAAGATGTATAGTGTGCCAGGCACTCTTCTCACACTTGAGATAAAGCAATGAATGACACAATAAAAGATCCCTGTTCTTGTGAAGCTTATACTCTAGCAAGAGAAGACAGACAATAAAGAGGTAAAATAATGCACAAGTAAATTATGTCATACATTAGAAGTGATAATGTTCTGGAATAAAAGGAAGAGCAAGGTAAAAGGGATTGGGACCGGTGGGGAGAGGGATAGGTTGCAATATTAAGTAGCGTGGTCAAAATCAGCCTCATTGAGAGGGTGACATTTTAACAAAGACTTGAAAGAAGTATAGGAGTAAATCATATAGATACATGAGAGAAAGAGTCTTGTAGGCAGAGTGAATAGTTAGTGCCAACACCTAAGAAGAGAGCATGCTCAACATGTTTGAGGAATAAGACATCAGAGTGGCTTCCCTATAGTGAGGGGAAAGAATAGTAAGATATGACATCAGAAAGAAGGTGGGGGACCAGATCACACATGGCCTTCTAGGCCATTGTAAGGCTTCTGCCATTGTTTGGTAAAATCCACATCTCTTACAATGGCCTAGAAGCAACGTGGGATTTTGGATGAAGATTAAGAGTTCAGTTTTGCACATACTGGATTTGAGATGTCAACTAGATAGGCGAGTGAAGATGAACAGGCACTTAGATAATCTAGTCCAGAATTCAAGATGTAAGTCTGGGCTAGAAATGATATAAAGGTCATTCTAAAAAGAACTCAAATCCAGAAAAATCACATGATTGGATACATTTATAAATAATTTTTATGATGAAAATTTCCATAAAAAGTTATGAGAAATGAGAGAAGTAAATATACACAGTATTTTAGAAACAGTTAATATACCTAATATAATTTTCTAAATAATTAAAATTATAAATTGAAAGGAAAAATAATATATAGTCAATTTATATATGCAAACATGCTCAGCCTCACTAATTATCAAAGAAATGCAGATGACACCAAAATGAGATACATATAAGATTTTCAGTATTAGCAAGGATGAAAATAAATTTCAAACACTATTTTGGGAGTTACATATTTGCATGTAACTTGATAATATAAACTAAAAGTTAAATTATACGTACTCTATGATCCAGAAATACCACTTCTAGAAATCTAACCAACTGTTCATATTTCCAAGGCTGTAAATATATACATATAATTTTATATACATAACTTTGCTTATTTCATTGTTCATTTTACACTAGTTCTACTGTAAAGTAGTAATCCTCTTCTTCATTGTCATCATCTAAGTGTCTAGCCGTAGTGAAAGAGTTTAATTCTGTAATTAATATCCATAAAATTGAATTGTACAGTCATTAAAAATAATGAGGTAGATATCTACATATACTGACCTAGAAAGATGTCCACAATATCCTTATTTTACAAATGAGAAAATTAAAGCTCAAAGAGGTTAAGTAATCTACACAAGGTCACTCTAATAGAAAATGGTGGCTCTGAGATCTAAGCTGAGTTCTTACTCCATGGTTTATACACAAGTCTCTAGTATGCACTGCTTTAAATTAAAAAATAAAAAGCCTTAGACTAGATCAAGCTCCTTTAAAAAGTATAAAATATTCATTAAATACACCTTCTGGGCTAGTCAGTTTTAAGTACTAGAAACAAAATTATCAGCAAGACAGAGGAGGTCTTTTCACTTACAGTATAGAAATGCAACTATAGGGGCCGGGCGCGGTGGCTCACGCCTGTAATCCCAGCACTTTGGGAGGCCGAGGTGGGTGGATCACAAGGTCAAGAGATCAAGACCATCCTGGTCAACATGGTGAAACCCCGTCTCTACTAAAAACACAAAAAATTGGTTGGGCATGGTGGCGCGTGCCTGTAATCCTAGCTACTCAGGAGGCTGAGGCAGGAGAATTGCCTAAACCCAGGAGGTGGAGGTTGCGGTAAGCGGAAATCGCACCATTGAACTCCAGCCTGGGTAACAAGAGTGAAACTCCATCTCAAAAAAAAAAAAAAAAACAAACAAAAAGAAATGCAACTATATTTTTTTTCTAATGTGAGAATATTGTTCTTAAAATGTTTTGAAAAAAAATTAGCATGTTTTTCCCCATTGTTCTATTATTTAGTTTTAATTTTGTGGATTTTTGGTGTAACTATTAGTTCAAGAAGCAGAGTATGATACATTCAATTACAATGCCAGATGCTAAGAGCAAGCCACATTATATCCTCCTAAACCCTGTTAACAAATAAAATAGAAAGTAACAATCAGAGAGATGGTACTTGTGATAGAGACTGCTATTGTCCCACAAAATCTATTTTCTCCTTTCAGAATAACAGAACCCTTGTAATCTGAGCATATATCCTACTTCCCAGACTCTGCGACCATGATTCTGTTACTTAACTTTCACAAAAGCCCTGGATGTCTCATAAGGGCATCCAATATAGCATAGTAAATCAAAAGTGTAACCAGAGAAAGAAATGAATATTTAGGAAGAAAGGAGTTGTCCAGTTGGATAACAATTAAAGATCAAGTGAGATAAAAATGGCCAGGCATGTGGTTCATGCTTGTAATCTCAGCACTTTGGGAGGCTGAGGTGGGAGGATGGCTTAAGCCCAGGAATTTGAGACCAGCCTGGAAAACATAGTGAGATCTCTGTCACTACGAAAAATAAAAAAGTTGAGAGGCATGCTGGCATGTGCCTGTAGTCCCAGCTACTTGGGAGGCTGAGGTGGAAGGATTGATTGAGCCCAGGAGTCCAAGGTTGCAGTGAACTGTGATTGCACCATTGCACTCCAGCCTAGGTGACAGAGTGAGACTCTGTCTCAAAAAACAAAAGCTAGCAAAAACAGATTGGAAAGTAGAGTTGCATAAAAGAAAAAAGTCAGAAAGCTTTTGCTGTGAAGGGCCTTGGGGAGAGGTGGATATCTAGGAATTATTCAGTCATTTTGTATGTGCTATTTTTAGGTGGGAGAGAAAAGAGAACATTTACGCCATGATACAAAGAAGCAGATATATAGGCTGAAGTTGAAGACTCAAAAAAGGAGATAATTGATCATGTGAGTCTGAAAAGACAGAAGAGGATGAGATCAAGACAACACCAGAGCAGATTATCTTTTAATAAGAGTAAGAACTACCCTAGGGCTACATTCCGTGTAATAATATACTGAGTATATGGAATTGCCAATGTTTAAGCATTTCTTTTTAACTTTTAATTACAAATTCTATAGGCTCAACTAATAACAAAATATACTAACTGGCCTTTATTGAGCACTATATACTCAATAAATTCTTTTAGCTATCATATTTAATTCTCACAACAACGTAGTATCATATTTAATTCTCACATATTCTCACTATGAAGTGTTATTCGTTCTGCCTTAAGGCTGCACCATCAACCACTGCCTGAGTTTCCAGTCTGCCCTTGCCCTACAGATATCAGATTTGCAAACTCCCACAACTGCATGAGCCTATATATTCTGTTCATTCTGTTTCTCTGGAGATCTGTGACAAATATATCAGATCTGAAGTGGGGTCTGAAGAGTACCATGAGTCATTGAGAAATTAGATATTTTACCCATAATTACACAGCTGGCAATTGATGAGTTCAGATTTAAAACAAAATGTTTTGGCTACAGAACATGTACCCTTAATCACTGCTGTATTTGCTACTATACTGTCCTTGTTCCAGGAGTGATAAGAGAAGATGAATATAGTTTGTAAGTTTGGTGTCCATCAGTTGAGGAAGTTACTGTCTGATGGCTTCTACTTCCTCAAAAGCAAAGTTATCAACTGAATATGAATGGAGGGCCAAAGGGTGGTTGGAACTGTCCAATGGAAAGACTTTAAAATCATGTGCATTTGTTTTCTAGGGTGGCCATAACAAACTACCACAGACAGAGTGGTTCAAAATAAGAAATTTATTCTCACATTTCAGGAGGGCAGGAGTCTGACATCAAGGTGCCAGCAGGGTTAGCTCTTTATGGAGGCTGAAGGAGAATGTGTTCCATGCCTCTCTCCTAGCTTCTGATGGTTACTGGCAAGTGTTCTTTGGCTTGCAGCCATATCATTTCAATCCCTACCTCTGTCTTTACATGTCTTTAATCTTTGTGTGTATCCCTGTCTCCAAATCTCCCTCTCCTTATAAAGCCACCAGTTATTGTTTAATCTAGTATGGCCTCATCTTCATTTGATTATATCTGTGAACACTCTATTTTCAAATAAAACCAGATTCACGAGTACCTGGTGTTTAGGGCCTTAAGATATCTTTATGGGGACACAGTTCAACCCACCACAGCATGGTTTTGGAGAGAAGGAGCTGTGAAGTTAGAGTAGCACCAATCTGCCTGGGTATGAGTAAAATCGTGGTCATCTAATCTGAGCTGAGAAAGGATAGCTGCGGTAGGAAAACTTGGAGCAGCCATTGGACTTGAAGTCCTGAGGATGAAAAACATGTGCAGCAAACTGGAAGGATCATAGATTTTAGTCACTGGGCTGGTATTTGAGTTCATGGTCATGGAGAAGCGCTAGTAACTGGGCCCAGAATAATATTGTAGGACAAGGACAGCGGAAGTGGAAGAGATGGAACTGGTAACAAGGACACAGAAGTAAGTAGCCAAAGCTTTCAGATTCGCCACTGGGACACCAGTTTCCTGGGAAATTCCTAGGATGACCAGGATGGAGAGGAAGATGAGGCAGTCATTAGTTAACGAGGTGTGAGCAAAATGAATAATGAGAAAAGGAAGATGGCTTTAGTCAGCCAGCAGGTATCGGCTTCAAAGTTTTTTTGTTTTTTGTTTTTTTAAATAATAAACAGTAATCTGGAAATAACATGGGGAACCAAGAAAAATCAAAACCAACAACTGACCCAAGTCTCATAGGGAGACACCCCAGACTATATAGTAGGCAGGTGAGAATTGAAATCTTCACCATCCTATTCATTTGAGAAATCATCAAAAGCAACATTGTATATGGATCAGGACATAGATAATCCCTGATGGGAAAGAGAATCCTCTGCACAGTACAGTTATTTCAGGGAACGCAAAGCCAAGCTGTGACCATGCCTGGTCGAAGTATGCACAGTACAGCCAAAGCAACAGTCACAGAACACACATGAACGCCAAGGACCAGGTAAGAGGGGAATGAGTCATAAGCTGGACAGGCTGGTGTTGACTTTCACACTTGTATTCAAAAAATTTCCAAGGAGACTTTGAAAGACATGATACCAACTTTATGTGATAAAATATTCTAATTTTATTCAGTGAAATTTACTTTGATACTTTTAAATTATGGTAAACAGTAATAGAAATGATAAAGCCCCTCCATCCTGCTGAAGTTTTGTGCTGCTAAATGTCACTGTAGAATAGAAAATGGGAAGATAGGATGGGCATGGTGGCTCACAGCTGTAATCCTAGCACTTTGGGAGGCAGGAGGATCACAGTGCGAGGCCATGTCTCTAAAAAAGGAAATTAAAAAAAAAGAAAAAAGATAACGTTAAGGTGAAGAGTGAAAGCAACATGATCAAAGAAAAACACACAGAGTATTTGGAGAGCAGCTTGACAAGCATACTTAGTTATGATGGCAGGAAGAAATCTTAAAAGGGCAGGCAAAGGACGTTTGCAGACTTTATACTTCTCCTTACTCCTTACAAGAAAAAACAATTTGTAATACCTCCAAGGTGCTTTCCAGCTTTAAACTGCATTCTCATGTTATTATTCCAAACACGGTGAGTGTCAGACAGCACACATATACTAGATGTAATACAGACAACAACAGTGAGGATCAGAGAGACCCAGTGCTCCACATCTGTCAGTCAAACTGGAGCTGGGGCTGGACCTAAGTCTCCCCTGAGTTTTGCTCATTTTCACTACTTCGTGTCCTGTCAATTCTCAGAGTACTTTGGGAAAGCTATTCTGGAAATGTAACACAGGGAAGACTGGACAGAAAGAAACTCAGAGAGACGTTGCTGGAATTCAGGCTACACATGCCTCCATCCTAAGGACTACATGTGAGATTGAAGAAGGCTGTTCTGAGGCATCAGCAGAAGAAAATACAGGACTTGATCAATAATTTTGATAGAATGAAGAAGACAAAAGACTCAAAGACACATCTGAAATTTCCAGACAACCTGATACAAATGGTGTCCTTGCAGAGAGATGATTTGTAGGTATGAGAGAAGAGAGCTAATGAATTTGATTCTGGTGTGCATTGAGTATTTGAGGAAACAGGAAAATATACAGGGCAAGATACCTATAACACTTGTAAAATTATATTTCAGCTCAAATATTGGACCTGGAGATTTTAAATTAGAAAGGAAATGACATTAAGAGTTGACTGACTTTATATTTCAGTTTTTCTAAAGATGAATGGGTCATATCAAAGAAACAAATGGTAAATAATAAAGAGTATTGATAAAGTTATTCTCTGAATGTACAAAAAATCAGATTTTATAATAATTGTCATTTCTTGTTTCTTCTTAGTCTTAATTCAAACAGCATAGTCTCAATGCCTCTATCTACAGTGACAAATTAATCCGTGATTTCAGCATCCAACTTTCCTATTTTTTAAAGAGATACGTTCTTCTCCAGCTGTGTCCCAGTTACACCTAGGCTGGATCTCTTTCAATATGCATTGGGAGAAATTTTCAAAATGATACATTTGACAGACAATCTTCATCTGGATTTAAATTAAGGCCCTATGCAAAACACTGCCTGGCATGTATAAAAAGGATCTACATATGTCAAACAGAAGTTACAGGTGGAATAAGGAAACAGGTTGGTAGTTCTCTGGGAGCTTTAGAAATTATAATTCAGGTCTGATGATAGTGGCTAGAAATCTCTGATAAATTAAAAATTAAATATTTTCTAAATTAAATTTACTTTTGGGGAAGTATAACGCAAATGTAGAGCAACACAGTAAAAATCATTTTGGATTTAAAATGATCATGTTAAGGATGTGGAGGTAGAAAAAAGTAGCTATTAACTCAAAATAAAATATTCTGGAAGCATTATGATCTGCTTTTATATACAGCATAGAGGTGACAATGCATGAAGAAGTAGAAAAATGAACAGAGAAGCAGCGAAGTAATATAAAATGGACAAATTAGGCAGAAAATGAAAGAAGTGAAGCAGAAATTCCCTTCAATTACAAAGACTCAAGTGTTTAATTTAGAAGAAAAAGCCTGAGAGAACACTATATATTTCTTTCTGCAAATTTATGGTCCCTTCCTTCTCTTAAACCAGCCATTTCTACAAAACAGATGGGAGGGTGCTCCTTACAGTAAGAATGCCCACATAATTCAAAGTCCTATCAGGGCATTTTTGTGTAGAACTAATGCCAAACCAGATAAGATATCAGAACCACTGATATAATCAAAGTATACCAAAGGCAAACCAGAGTGAAGGTGTGGTAGACTGATTGCAAATATGGCCACGATTCCTCAGTCCTCCCCGTATCCCAGTTTTACTGAACTTCACAGCTCTTCTTATCAGTAGGTGGACTCTATTGCCCAACCCTTGACTCTGGTCTGGCTCTGTAATTAGTTCTGGCCAATCCAGTGTTACAGAAGCATAATGAAGTGCTAGTTCTGAGACTTGGCCTTGCTTGATAACTTGAACACCTCTTTCTCTCCTCAACCCTTGCCACCCCTATTAGAACAAGCCCAAGTTACCCTGCCTATAGGATCAAACATCATAGGGAGAGCTTAGCTCCACCATTTATCACCCCCTGCCCTTCTGTTATTTAGCTAACCCCAGAAGCTGAACCACATAGCCAACCTGCAGCTGACACTGAGAGCCCAGCCAAGAGCAAAACCACTCAGCTAAGCTGCACCTCATATCCTCTAAAATTTTGAGCAAAATAAGTGGTTGGGATTTCCAGCCATTAAATTTTCTATCAGTTTGTTACACAGCAATAGCTAATAGATACATGCACTATGGGTGTGCCTATCACGTCAGAGGTGCAGCAACACTGTTTCCTACTGGAATGAACCAGTCCAACCCATCTGCACCTGAAGCAGCGTTAAGAAATCCAAGGCTCTTCAGCCAAAGCCTTAGAATATATTATGCTTCTTTTTAGTTTCTTACTTCCAGGCATTTAAGAGTGCTTCACCGAAAATTAATTATTAGCTATTTTCAGGCTTTCCCTATTAAAACCTGGCCAGACATGGTGGCTCACACCTGTAATCCCAAAACTTTGGTAGGCAGAGGCCAATGAATCACTTGAGGTCAGGAGTTTGAGACCAGCCTGGCAAACACATTGAAACCCCGTCTATATAAAAAATACAAAAATTCCCCTGGCCTGGTGGTGGTTGTGCTTATGCTAAAATCTTGGATCAATATTGGTATGTAATTTTTAAGATAGACGGTTAATTAAATAAATGAGGCTTGTTGTTGTTGTTGTTATAGGAGTGGAGATAACATGATGTATTAGTCCACTTTCATGCTGCTGATAAAGACATAGCGGAAACTGGGTAATTTATAAAGAAAAAGAGGTTTAATGGGCTCATAGTTCCACGTGGCTGGGGAGGCCTCATAGCCATGGTGGAAGGTGAAAGGCATGTCTTACATGGAAGCAGGCAAGAGCGAAAATGAAAACTAAGAGAAATGGGATTCCTCTTATAAAACCATCAGATCTTGGGAAGCTTACTTATTCACTATCATGAGAACAATATGGGGGAAACTGCCCTATGTTTCAAATTATCTTCCCCTGGGTCCCTCCCACAGCATGTGAGAATTATGGGAGCTACAATTCAAGATGAGATTTGGGTGGGGACAGGGCTAAACCATATCACATGAGTTAGATCTCAAGGGTCCTTCTGAGGAGCAAATAACATATCCAGCATACATAGCTCAATGTCCAGCCCAAATGTTAGGCCTCTGACCTCATTGACCATGATAGGGTTCTCTTCTCTAAGCCTGATAACCTCTGCCCTTAGAGCAATGAGTATCATTTGAAATTACAAATTCTCAGATAGTATAGGCAAATTTATTTCTACAGTAGAAGCATTTATCTCAGATATAGAAAAATAACACTATTTCAAAGACAGAGTAAGTAAACAGAAGTATATTTTTTCCTTGCATACCCATCCTCAAATGTCAACATACATTTGAGTTTCAAGCCACTCTTAACAAGGAAGAAACACAGAATCAAGGTCAACAGAAGAGCTATATTAAAGCTACGTATCAACCTTGAAAATCAGAAAACACAAAGTGATCAGTACAGTGATTCTCAACTTTAGTGTGCATCAGAATCACTCAGATTGTGGAGAAAGCAGTTTCAGACAATTGAAGGAAAATCATCAGGTTAAACAAGCCCTTGGTCTCAGAATAAATATCAAAGAAACTAAAGATATGTACTTTGTTCCTCAGGGAAGGGGGAAGGACAAAATACGCTACAATATAAAAGATCAGCCATTTACTCTGTGTGACTTCTCTGAGCTTCAGATTCAGGAATAACAACAGATACAACTCTAAAAAATTGTTCTACATATCAGGTTAGATAGTGTAATAAGTGCTTCTCTAATCCATAACACATAGCTACTATCATTATTTCAACATCATCATTATTTGATACGGAGTACATTTTCCCCACCCACCCCCCACTCCCAAATGGCTGCTATTACTTATTTTAAAAGTCAAACAATCAGTAATTGGGTTCAAGCTCACGGAATACAGGTACCATTTTTATACTGTTATCATTTTTACTAGCTTCAACCATTTACTTATAAGATTTCAGTACATTATTGAAATGACAATTTTTGTACCCAAACCAAGAAAATTACTGAAAGAAAAGGAACTAAAGCTTTAAAATTACCTCTTCCTTCTAAAGCATTAAAAGTGAGATAAATAATTATTTTCAAAGTGACCCATTTTAGATAATCTCTAATGTTCCGTGTATTGTTTTCTGAATCTGAGAAGGCTATTTATAGATGTAATCATGGGAATAAAATACCTATAATCTTCATCACTTCCTATATTCAATATACTACATAGTAACATTTCATAGTTAAAGTTTTTGGCCATTTAAGTACCTATCCACATAAATATCTGAGGTTTTAATATTCTAAAACTATAAAACATAGCTATAGAGGTACAGAGTTAAGCAAGGACAGGATTTCTCAACCTCAGCACTAATGATATTTTGGGTTGGAAAATTCTTTACTGAGTCTGTGGCAGGGGAAGGGGGGTTGAGGAAGTATGCCTTGCACAGTAACAACCTTTTCCCTACCCCAGTTTTGACCACCAAACATGTCTCCAGACATCGCCAAATTGGTCTTCTAAAGGCCAAAATCAACCCCAGTTGAGAACTTCTGGGCTAGAATTTTATATAGACGTAATTGTAAACTCTGGGTACACAGACTATACAAGACTCTATGTAATATTATAAGGTAGAGAGTCCAGCACAGTAAATTTCCACTATGCTGTTTATGCTAGGGCACAGTTTTTATATACTACTTAGGCATACAGTTATCCACATATAACTTTTTCCTACTGAACACTGACATGAGACAAGAAAAGAAACCACAGCTAATCCAGCAACCATCATTCTATCACCTGATATGAGAGAAATCTACAGTCTTCAAATATTTGCTAAATGGAGGCCTGGAAAAATCATTGCAAGTGTCCTTCTTTCTGAATTCGAAGTCTGTCTTTCTCTACTTGTAAGCGCTCCTTTTCAATCTGTAGCTTCTCCGATTCAAACTTCAAAAACTGCAGCCTATCCTTTTCCAGTTGCAAGCGTTCTCGCTCAAGTTTTAACTTCTCTGTTTCTATGTCCTGTGGTTGAAGCATGGACTTTTCTCCTTGACCAAGTTCAGTTTCCAAGGATGGTTTCTCTGAATTGACTATCTGTAACCTCAACTTCTCTCTTTCAATCTGCAGCCGTTCCTTCTCCAGCTGAAGCCGCTCGTGCTCCATGTCTAAATGCCGCAGCCTCTCTTTCTCGATTTGTAGGCGTTCCTTTTCCACCTGCAGTCTTTCAGCCTCGATATCCAGTCGTCGTTTTTCCAACTCTAGTTTCTGTTTCTCAATACTGACAAGCAAATGAGGCTCATCATATGCAGATCTAGATGGTGTTGAATTAAGGGTAAAAAACTCATCAATGTGGGGGAAATCTGGAAGTTCATTTTCTCTCCTGGAATCTGGTATGACGGATGATAACATTTCTTCCTCCTCCTCAATCTCAAACTAAGAGCAAAGAGAAAAGCAATTTTCAGTATTGACTTCTACTTCGTGGCAATTTGTCTAAATATTTCCCAAAAGCTTTCTGCATTGTTTGGGGAAACATACTTAATTTGAATTTTGAATATCATTTCCATTGAATTACTTGATGTCTGTAATACATATGACCTAGGTAATTATATTTAGGTGGGAAGAGAAGTATTAACGATGTACAGTGAAAACAAATAAAATGACCTTGTTATGTTCTATTTTTAAATAAGCTTGAACAATAATCTCCCAAATCAGAATTGAAAAGATTAAAAGGGGGTACACAGGCTAATACTTACTTCAGGACTCTGGGGATCCCTTTCTTCCTCTTCCACTTTAACCTCAGTTAAGGAACCACCCGCATCCCTGTAATCAGCCACGTTTTGCCAGTCAAAATTTGTATCATTTCTGAATCCAATCTTTTCATCTATCTCTTCAGTGAGAGAGTCATCTAAATCGGAGGAGGGAAGGGGAAATCCTGAACCGACCAGCTTAATGTTGGCCTTCATCCTCTTTCTCTTCATAAGTGCTCGCCAGTCAAGGTATCTTCTTTTCACCTCTGTCCCTGTCCTCTGTTCTCCTTCTCCCACAGCATTCACACACTGTGCAATCTCTTCCCAAGCCATTCGCTTCATCACGTTAATTGTTGTATTGAGCTGCTTGGAAAAAATGACTTCTTTCCTTTTTGTAATTTCTTTCAAAAGGGTCTGAGTTTCTTGAACACTAAAATTGCTTTTCCTTTTTCTTTTTAACTGCTTCATTTTTTTAACTTCAGTGCAGTTTTTATAGTAAGAGAAGATGTGAAAACAATTTGGGGAATGCTGCAAAGCACAAAAACCAAGGATAATTCTCTGCTGGCACTTAATTCAAATCATCGTCTTCCATTCATCTAGTAGCAGGGGCAGGCTGGATAATTCCTAAAAAGGAAAAGGTACAAGCAATCAATCTGCAACTTCTATAACATACTTCAACCTAATAAGCTATATAATATTTAAAAGAAACAAAAAGCAACCCTCTAAATATAGCTTAAAAATACTGAATGTAGATGACAGGATGATGGATGCAGCAAACCACTATGGCACATGTATACCTATGTAACAAACCTGCACATTCTGCACATGTACCCCAGAACTTAAAGTACAATAAAAAATAAAAACAAACAAAAAATTGTCTTCTTTATCTTTGCCAGTACCAACATAGTCCAAATTGCCATCTTTTCCCCAGTGTGCTGCTGCTAAGATTCCTAACCAGTTGCCAGTATTCACTCTTGACTCCCTTCCTATTCCTTCAACTCCTTCTCCCACGAATTCTCCCTCTCTCCTCCAATTGCACTGGCCATCTTTCAGCCACCTATTCCTGTCAAGCTCTTTCTTGGTTCAGGGCCTTTGTCCACACCGTTCCTTCTGCCTGGAAAATGGACTGCTCCCTTTTTGGCCTACTTAATTCCTACTCATCCTTTAGCTTGCAGATTAAGCATCCATTTCTCAGTGAAGCCTTTCCTGATAAGTCAAATTACTCCAGCATAAAATTCGCAGTACTTTTCCTAGACTGAATTTTATAGTTGTGCTAACATACAGCTCAGAGTCTGTCCCTTTCCCCACTTCACTGCAAAGTTTCACAAGGGCAGGGATGTTTCCTCTGGCCATTACCTCCCCAGAGCCTAGCAGAAATTCTGGCACATGGCATGCACACCATAAATACATTTTGAATAAATGAAAGAGTCTATTTGCCAAAATGATCATAGTTCGAGATATCTAAAAGAAAAAGTATACTTTGTAGACTAATTTGAGGAAAACTGAAAGGCTGAGCTGCAAAAATCAGTAGAACTCAGAAGCCAATTTAAGGCAATGTAATCTGATCAAATAAACTTCACTACTTCACAAATTCAAACTGATTTTAAGGTTAAACCAACATAGAAACCCTAAACCTGGAATATAATTTCCTGAAACCATTAAAGTATTATAGGAATATGATAAAATAAAAGGAGTAACATAAAAATGGCAAGGATTTTACCCAGCCATCCCACCTAATTAATCAAGTTAAAGAAAGATAACCAAAGAGATCACCAAAAAAAAAAAAAAAAAAAAGATAACCAATAAAGAAAACGATCACCAAAAAAGAAAAAGGCAAAGATCACCAAAAATTGTTTTTTGATTCCTAAACTTTTCATAGACTAGTACACACTGTTTGGTTTGCCCTCCTAATTCTGTTCCTCAAAGCTCACCCCATCCTCCTCCCGCTCAAACTACCTAAACAAAAGCCCCTTACACCAAACAAAATGAGGCTGGACTATGTTTTTGTTTCAATTAAGGCTCTTAATTATGTGCCTTTCTTTGGAGAATTTCTCAGCAGTATTTTGCATTGTTCTGTGCTGCTTTAATTATAGAGCTGAAGATCACGATATAGGAAAGTAAACTATACTTGGAGTCTCCATTAAATACATTTTAAAATATCCATGTGGCAGTATTTGTATACAGAGTTTGAGTGAAAAAGATCCTCTCTTGTAAGCATTTATTTTAGATATAAGACTATGTTTCTCCAATTTCCAGACTCTAGGTTTGTTGGACTGTTAAAGAGGGTGTACCTGAAACTTGTCAGAAACGTAAACTTTTTAGGCTCTCTTCCAGACCAGGAACTCTAGAAGTGGGACATAGCAATCTGTGTTTCAATAAACCCTCCAGATAACTCTAATGCACAGTAGCCTTTGAAAACCTCCGTGCTAGACCCACATACCCACAAAAAACAGTTGCTTCACATGCCTGACTCTCTTATCTACCTTGAATTCAAGCCTTACGTAAGTGCATCTGGTGGAATCTAAAGCACATCCACAATCCTCACTGCAATGGATTGGGGAAGTACGTAGTTTTTGTGCTAGCTAGCCTTTGCATTACTGGGAGGCACACTAGAAGGCCAGAACAGATGTTGAGTGAGTCAGGGACTGGATTTTCTCATACTGGCAGAAAATGAGGCCACCTATCAAAAAGGTCCCAGTGTCTTACACAATACAGTACATATTGCTTTATTAATATTGATTCACCTGAGAAGTGGGATAGATGTCAAAAAAGCACTTTGAATTGGAAAAGAGATTTTAAAAGATCTAAGGAGAAACAAGAGCTCAGAAAGAGTAAGGGGTATCTTATACAGACCATGCTGTCTGACTTCAAATTCACTCACTGATAACTACACAGAGCTGACTTTACCTCCCCTACAAAATGTGAAATGGGATGACATTGCCAAGATCCCTTCTAGCTCTATCACTGTTTAACCTTAAACTTTTTCTGTCAATATGAAAAAAGTATCAAATATCCATGAAGTTCCAAGTCCTGTCATTTAAACACCACCATGTCATTATATGGGAGACACTAGCTTTTCTATTTATAAAACAAGATCCAGAGGAGTTAATTTGTCCACAACACAGCTAGTCAAATGGCAAGACTTATTATGTCCAGGTTTTCTCATGTTATGTCTACTTCGACGTTATTAGCAGCTTGTGATAGTTAAATCTTAAAAACGTGTGGCTGGCTGAGTATGATGGCTCACGCCTGTAATCCTAGCATTTTGGGAGGCCCAGGTGGGTGGATTGCCTGAGCTCAGGGGTTCGAGACCAGCCAGGGCAACATGGTAAAACCCCATCTCTATAAAAATACAAAAATTAGCCAGGCATGGTGGTGCACACCTGTAATCTCAGTGACTCAGAAGGCTGAGGCATAAGAATTTTTTGAATCTGGGAGGCGGAGGTTACAGTGAGCTGAGATCATGCCATTGCACTCCAGCCTGAGTGAAAGAGCCAGACTTTGTCTCAAAACCAAAAGTGTTACTAAGTTTTTAGATGTCATTTAGTAAAAGATTTTCAAAAGGAGATTCTTATCTATGTGGAGGGTCCAGATGAAATTCTTCATGTTGGCAGAAAAATTCCTCAAAACTTCCATCAGTTACATTTCCTCTACCTCCTGTTATGGTAAATTAGAATGGAGACCTGGCCTGAAGAATCCCTGAGCAGACAAAACCAGTTAGGCCTCATACATGACTTTAACCTTGCTTGATTTGCAAACATATGCAACACTTAACTTGGGCTATGTTTTTGGTAAATACCTATATTTTTTAAAAAAAGAAACTTAAGACTAAGCAATCAGATGCCATCAACTAACTTATGTAACTAGGGACCTTCCAACAGGATAGATCAAATTAGACAACCTTATAACTGTAACCAATCAAATATTTTCTTTGCTTTACTTCTGTTAGCCCTATAAACCTTCCCATCTTGCATCTCCACTGCAGAGCCCCCCAACCACTTCTGGTTTGGAGCTACCTGATTCAAGAATCACTGTGTGCTCAAATAAAATCGTTAAAAGTTATCACGTCTCAGTTTATCTTTCAACACATGGTTTCTTCTCTCTTACTCTGTCTGCCAATTTAAACTTTTCATTAGTGTGAAAAATAGCTCTATTGTAATTCACAATACAAATAGTATCTTCTACTGAAGCAAAAATACAGCAATTAAGCAAGGCTAAATTTTTAATCAGAAAATGCACATATTTTCTATCATCTTTTCCCTTTTAGACTGAAACTGGATGCTAATACCTTACTTTTAAACTTTAATAACAAAGCATTTCTTATCACCATTGCATTAAACCTTTATGCACTTTTTCCTTTTCAAGCTCTTAGTCTTTGTTCAGCTGACTTTGTACGTGTCTAATAACACCACCAAAAATATGCCCAACACCACATCTTTTTGTTTCCAAGCACTCATGTGGAATAACCATCTCCGGAACTGCCACTTGCTGCTGAAATAGAGGTCAGAGAGAACTAAAAACTCAAAACAGCAGAAATGAACTCTCATGAAATCACTGTCAATTTCACATATCCACAAAAAAGGGCAAAGTATGCAAAAAACTAAAAAAAGAAGACTGAAAGCCAACTATTTCTAAAGTAGACATTCCATCAAATCAAATACCTACATTTCAGGTACCTACATGTGATACATTTTTGTTTCCAAAATATACAGAATGTATCAGAGCATTGACATTAACTAATATTAGCAATTTCTTGAAATTCTTTCCAGAAAAATCATGTTTATAATAGCATGTAAATATTTATGGACAATTATGTATCACATGAATACATACTAATTCCATCACATACGTTGATTTAAAAAGCTATGTCTGTTGAAAATGTTAAGATATAAAATTATAAAAAAAAATTAAAGAGAATTTATTGAAAACAGAGAAATGACATGCATGTGAATGATTCTAAAGGACAAATGAAGAGACAAAGATGGAATCTCATTTTGTATTAGCCACATTTCAAGTACTCAATAGCACATGTACTTAGTAGCTTAATCTACTGAAAACTGTAGGTTTATAGCACATCAAAATAACCTAAAGAGCTTGTTAAAAATACCTATAACCAGTTCCCATCTCTGACCAATTGAAACAATCTTTGGAATAGGGCCAGGCATTCAGAGTGTGAAGCTCTCCAAATGCTGCTTATTTGCAGCCAGGATTGAGAGCCACCCAGCTAGAGAATCAATGTTAAGAGTTTACTTGCTCAGATATGTACAGAAAGGCAAAGCAGAGAGCAAATGGTGTAGCTAAGAAAATTTCCTTTTGGAAATTATTAAGACCTCATCTGACACAAAAGACTTATAATACAGATGAAGCTGGCTTATGTATGGAAATATATGCCCAACGAAATGTTATGTCAAATGCAAGAAAAATATGCTAGTTGTAAGGACCAACTCACACTCCTACTTGTTGGAAACACATCAAGGCCATGCAAGCTTAGGTGATTTAGACTTAATAAGAAAAGGACTGCTCTCTTGAGAAGCAAATTTTCTTCTAAGTAGAATGTCTTTAGACATCTATCCATAACTTCATTAGGAAAAATTACTACTGAATTAGGAGTATAAATCAGGAACATGCACTATTAAATGAAGTAATTAGGACACTGTCTCATTCAACAGAAATATACTGAGTGTTTAAAACCTTACAAGACTTTCCATCGCACTTAAGAGGTTAAGTTTACTCCCCTTGCTCTTCCTCTCTTCCTATTGTAAACCCTATCTGAACTCTACCTTTAACTTTCATATGTACTTCTTCTGGTCTTATCCATCACCTACAAAACCAACTCAACCTACTTTCCCAATCCACCTTCCCCATCAAACACATAGTCACATGTATGTGGCACACAAACACAGTACTGGTCATTTTGAAACCCCTGTAAATTCTAGATCAGTGCTGTCCAATAGAAATGTTAAGGGCCCTAGATGTAATTTTAAATCCTCAAGTATCCAGATTAAAATAGTAAAATAAAACAGGTAAAAATGGATATTTTATTTAATCCAATATATCTAAAATGTTACTTCAAAATGTAATCAATATAAACAATTATTGAGATATTTTACACTCCTTTTCTATACTAAGTCTTCAAAATCCAGTGGTATTTTACACTTCACGTCTCAATTTGGATTAGCTGCACTTCAAGTGCTCAATAGCAACGTATGGCTACCGGCTACCATACTGGACAGCACAGCTCGAGCCATCATGGTCCCTGCCCTTGGGCTGTCACACATATATTTCTCCAGCCCATCTTCCCAATTTCCAAGGTGTCTGCCTTATCATCAGGCAAATGCCTACTAATCCTTCAGCACTTGATTTAAACGTCTCCTGTTCCAGGATTGTCTTCACTGTTCCCATCCATCTAAGTCTGATATCCTTCCTGTGTGCGTCCACTATCAGCTTTATTACACCACTGATTTACAATAGGAGCAATAAGGCATCAGATATGAACGTACTACCCCTGCTTTCAAATAATTTACAACTTAGTAAAGCCTGTAAAACATAGATGCATAAGAAAATGTACATAAACAAGCTGTAATGAAGTCTGTAATCTGAAGGTTGTGGATACAGACTACCTAAAGTTGTATGCCAGTTCTACTACTTAACTAGCTCTGTAATCTCCAGCAAATTACTTAACCTCTTAAACTTGTTTCTTCATCTGTAAATGGGAATAATGATAGACTAATACTCATGATGTTTTGAGGATTAAAAGAGATAATCCGATTAAGAAGCTTATGATGCCTAAGATATCGTAAGCCCACAAATGTCAGCTATTATCCATTGCCCAGTACAGTATTTGGATGTAATTAACAAATATTTCTTCACTGGATGAATAATGCAAATATATAAAAAATACAATAAAGAAATACTAACAAAATACTCTGGATATTCATAAGAAGGACAAAGCTTTGACGGGATCAAGGAAGGTTTTGAGTCGGAATCAGCCTTTGATTATGGTCTTATAAAACAAACAGACTAATGAGGGACAGAAATAAAAGAAAGAAGTACCAGGGATTAAAGCTGGAAAATTAGTATGGTGCCAAAGAGCAAATCTTTAATTCTGGCTTAGTAAGACCTATTCTTTGCTAAAAAATGAGCTGAAAGAGATAAATATATCTGTGAAAGTTTTTTGAAATTCAAGTAGTCTATCTTTAATATGGAGGAAATGTTACTGTAGTAACATAAAGATATAACCAATATAAGTATATAATAAAATAAGAATGATTGAAGTTGTCAAGAGAATCCAAATTTATGCAGATATCTACTATAAGATTTTGTTCTTAGAATCTGAGATCAATTTAGAAATTGCATTGTTGTAAATGTATTGATACATGGCAGAAATAGCAGTCCTTTTTGAAGTACCAGCGAATTAGTATATTTTTAAATTTGGCAGTAGCTGTTGCTATGTGCAAGGCCTAATTTTTTTTACCAACAATTCCTAACTCCATACTTCTAACTTACAAAGTGGTATCCCACTGTCCCTGACTGATCTATTCTGAACTAATGAACTATTTCACTCAATAGATTTTTAAGCTGACTAAAATTGATACTAGGATGAAATTTAGATATCCAGTCTTGGCTTAATTGCGTGAAAATCTTCTTGCACCTTGATATTTTCTGATTAAGTGCAAAAAAGTGCCAGCATTGATGCATCCTGACTTTTTTAAGTTCTGTAGCTATGCTTACCTGGATAAAAGCCATTTCCAACTGTCCTCTCTTTTATATGTTGGTATCCATGTAGCAGAAGCTTGGGTTTTCTACCATACACTCATTCCCCAATAATTTCCTCAAAAACTACTTACTGAGCTCCTACTGTGTGCCAAGCTCTATTCTTGGTGCTGGTGATATAATACCTGACAAAATGTGAAAATATGTCATTTTGGATGTCAAATACTATCCCTTTTATATTAGCTATCGTCCCTCTCTTAGCAGAAAGGATTCAATAGCTGCAGCCTCTAAAACTTACAAACCTTCCATGCCCAATCACAGAGAACAGCCATTTTCCTGAAATCCCATTTCACAATCGTTCTTTACTGGTTGGAAACAGAAATGAGATATAGTTCACTTACGTAATCCTTGTGAAGATGACGTACCGCATAACCAGACAACTTTTTACAAGCACTAAAACTTGAGAATGAAGTTCCTAGATACTTCATGATAAGACAAAATTAAGAAGTCTGAGAAAAACCAGACGGTAAGTTTCGGACCAAAAAAAATTTGAGGGTAAATATGTTAAGCAGTTCAAGAAGAAAAGCAGCATAAATCTACATTATCAACCCCTACCCCAGTTCTCTTTAAAGTGTGGCTTTCCCCTCCCCTATGTTCTTATGGGGGATTCACTTCCCTGCCAAAAAGGATGCTCTTCTCTAAAACTTGTGGTGGATACATAACAAGTTTATTTAAGGGCTGCCGTTATCAAAGTGTCTTTCACTTTCCTCCCGGGGCCTCCTTTGCGATTGTCCGAAAACGGCCCCTGGTACGAATCGAATTAGACTGGACTCCCGAGAGGCCACCCAGGGGAGCAGGGGCGCGCACCTGACTCGGCCACAACGACGCGGTTGCTGCTGGTAGGAGTCCCGGTGGAGTCGGGACAATCTGAAAGGAGAATCCTCTCTCTGGATATTAAATGAGAGTCCCGACTGAGTGCCCAGAAACTTCTGCAGTCTTGTTTCCGTGGCCTGGGCCCTCTCTAGCCTCCCCAGTCAGGCGACAGACGCGCGTGGCGTTTCTCCTGAGCGTGCAGTCCCGCTACGCCACAACCCTAGGACCAAACCCGGCAGCAAGCGGCGCGGCCACTTGTCGCTGACCCCTCCGGGACCCTTCCCACTAAGAGGGCACCCACTGACCATGGGGCCGCCACTTCCCTGGCCGCCTCCTCCGTCACAGAACCGCTCACCTGCGACCCCAGCGGCACCTCCCCACGATCGCCCCTGAGGGGGTAGGTAAAAAGATGCTTCATTGATTCCCCTCCCACTAACTTCGCCCGCCCATCTTCTGCAACCCATTGGCTAATGTGGCTGCCGTTCATTTGATGACTCTCATCCATTGGACGGAAGGGTGTTGCCATTCTGGCTGAGAGCCCGCCCCAGGCCAGGCCTCACAATGGGAATCGAGTCCCAAACCGGTTCCGGGTTAGTGCCCTGGAATTCCGCCCCCTCGTGATTCACCTCTCTCTCTGCGCTTCGTCTGTGGCGCCCAGTGCTGTCAGTCAAGTGGACTTTAGAAAAGGATTGGCCCCTAGCTATCCGCTTGCTTCGCTGTTCCAACTGATGGGGGCACTAGCCGCGCATTTCCAAATTCGTCTCCTGTCCTTGACCCTCACCTGTTAAAAGGGCAAAGAAATGAGAGCCTGGTGCTGCTGCAGCCGGGTTCCTAGGCCAGCATCGCCTTCTCCCGGACCAGCTGCGACCTAATTGACCTCAACCATTCCTCTGAAACTGCCCGTGCCAAAGGTCACTGGTGACTTCCTTATGGCTAAATCTAGGAGTCCCTTCTCAGTCCTTATCATGCTATACTTCTCAGAAGACATTTGATTTTTTGACTCTTTCTTCAATGTTTCCCCAAATGTGTGCTGCTTCTGCTTTCTTCTCTCCCAGTCCTCTTCTGTATTCAAGTTTGCAGTTGCTTTCTGCAGTCTCAGGTTCAGGTGTTTGTGATTGATGCTCCTTTCTTTCAGCTGCCTCTGTTCAGGCCTCTGTGAACCCACCTGAATTCCACAGTAGCCTCCTAACTCGTCTCCCAATATCCTGCCTGCCAGACTGTAGTTCATTCTTCGCCCTGTAGCCAAAATGAGCTGTTTTATTTTTATTTTTTGAGACAGAGTCTTGCTCTGTCACCAGGCTGGAGTGTGGTGGCGTAATCTTGGCTCACCACAATCTCCGCCTCCCGGGTTCAAGCGATTCCCCTGCCTCAGCCTCCCGAGTAGCTGGGATTACAGGCTCCCGCCACCACACCCAGCTAATTTTTGTATTTTTAGTAGAGATGGTGTTTCCCATGTTGGCCAAGATGGTCTCGATCTCTTGACTTCGTGATCCGCCCGCCTTGGCCTCCCAAAGTGCTGGGATTACAAGCTTGAGCCACTGAGCCCTGCCCCTGCTTAAAGTTTTTTAGTGGAATCTCACCACTGGTGATACAGTACGAACTTCTTATTGAACCCTGAAAAAGGCACCTAGTTTCCCTCAAGCTTCAACTCTCAACATTATACCCACCTTCCTTGTTCCTTAACCCATTCCCTTTGCTTCTTTCAGTTCCTGAACTCTGCAGTGGCCTGGGGAATCAGTTTGCGTTGCTGTGTTTCCTCCCGGAAAGATTTCTTTCTGCCTCTTCACTATGCCCAGCATTCATTTCAGATATTCCTTTCTAAAGGAAGGCTCCCCAAATTCTCTCCATTTACCCTACCTCCACTTCCAAGTTTTCCCTCCCATGTAGGTTTGCCAGATAAAAATAGGACTCTCAGTTAAATTTGAAGTTCAGATAAAAAGCAAATAATTTTTAATCTGTCCAATGCAATATTCGGTATCCATATGTTTATTTGCTAAATTAAAGAAATAAAAATTTTTATTTACTAAATCTGAAATCCAACTTCTGCAAGCTCTTATCACGGCCTTTCCTCTGACAGCTACCACATACTTTGTGTGGGTAGGGCTTTTTTTGTTAACTGTTGTGAATAAGGCAGTGCCTAAAATGTAACAGACATTCAAAAAAGATTTCATAAATAAATGATAGAATGTTCTGGATGAATGGTGAATTCTTGCTGGATATTCTTGCAGGAACTCTCCCATAAAATAGGAAGTAAGTATAAAACATGCATTTTAAATGTAATGGTCTGTTTAATCTTACAGATTGTTACTTATGACTTTGTCAGTAACTATAGACATGCTTAAGAAGCCTGTCTATACTTTTGCCTAAGTAGATCAAAAGAAACTTGTGTTATTTTTGGAAAAATACAAGTTGTATTTTATAATTTTGGATTTTGTTTGTGATGGGTGTTTTTTTTTAAAATTATTTTGTATGAGTACAGTGAGAAAGAACTAGCTATCCTCATAACCATACACAATCAGTTCTGTTCAGAACCTGTCCACTGCTGGAATCTGTTTATTTACCTCAGTAACAGGGACAAGAATGCTGAATTGGTATTAACAAACTTTTGGTTTCATATCGTGAACTTTAAACTTTCCCCAAGTAATCTCAGTCTCTTTGCTAATTGCAATATCTTTTCCAGATCCCCTCACTATTTCTGCACAACTACATCTTCTTTGAGTGGATATGGACCAACAATGAAGAGTTTGAAGGTAATCCATAATGTGTACTATTTGTATTCCATGACCAACCTGTTTGCTGATTTAATTTTTCTTACTACTAAGTCCAGGCTACATATTTGACCCAAAGGTACTTACACACTTATTTTGAAGCAAGAGCGAAGGGGAACAAACCTCTCAAACACAGAACTGAGGAGGGAAGTGGCTTTTTATTTGGCCAGGAGCTGCGGGGGGGCTACAGCCTCATTCACTGAGCTCCCCGAGCTACAGTTTCTCTCCCCTTTTATAAGCTTACAACACTAAAGGGGAAACTGAGGCGGAACTATGTCATTGTCCATTGCTGGACATTCGACCTTACAATTTTTTGTCTTCATTGATTTGCTAATTCATATGCAGCATGAGCAGGGACCAGCAGGGGAGGGGGCTTACAGAGTCAAGACAAAAGCAACAAGCTGTTTGTTGGCAGATGTGTTTCCTGGAGGGAGCCTGGTCTGTGGAGATGTAGGGGCATGAACCAGTGCTGGGCTCCAGCCGGCAGGGATAGCATTCATTTGCAGCTCATTCAAGGTTAGCAGATGGCAGAGAAGCTGGGAACTAAAGAGGGAGTCATTTTCCCAGCTCCTTGATATTTTATTTTATTTTTCCTTCTTCACCTTCCTTCCCATCTGGAAGCGAGGGGAGGGAGGAGGTGCCTCTCTCAATTTTACAACTGTGCTGTCCAACTGTGCCGTAATAGCCAGATGAGTCATTGGAATGTGGCTAGCACAATCGAATCACTGAATTTTATTAATTAACTTTAATTTAAAAATTGATATTTGATTCAAATTACTAGATACTTCTAAGTATATTTGGAAAACTTGGGTTATATGTATCTACTTTTCAATTGTAAACTTTTTGAAATATAAATATGGATCGAGTATTCCTGATTTAAAAATAGTGTCTAAATTGAGATGTGCTATAAGTGTAAAATATACACAGGATTCAAAGATTTAGCATAAAAATCTAAATATCTCACTGATAATTTTTGTGTTGATTATAAGTTGAAATTATAATATTTTGCATAATTGGGTTAAGAAAAACAAATTGCTAAAATTAATTTTTCCTGTTTTTAAATTATTTCCAGCTTTATTGAGGTATGATTGACAAAAATGATACATATTCATGATGATTTGATAAGCGTATACATTGTGAAATGATTACCACAATCAATACATCCATCATCACATGTATTTACCAGTGTTTTTGGGGGCTGGGGGTGAGGAAACTTATGTATTTTCTTAGAAAATTTCAAGTAAGCAATATAATATTAACTATAGTCACCAAACTGTATGACAGATTCCCAGAACTTACTCAGTTTATAACCAGAGGTTTCTTCCCAACCCTCAGCCCTGGCCATATCATTCTGCCCCCTACTTCTATGAGTTCCAATTTTTTTTCTTTTAGAGACAGAGTCTCACTCTGTTGTCCAGGCTGAAGTGCAATGGCATGGTCATAGCTCACTGCAGCTTAGAACTTCTAGGCAAAAGTGATCTTCCCACCTTTCTAGGACCCCAGACATCGCTGCCACATCTGGCTATTTATTGATTTATTTATTGCTGAGACAGGACCTTGCTCTGTTGCCCAGGCTGATCTAGAACTTCAGCTTCAAACAGTCCTTCCACCTTGGCTTCCCAAAGTGCTTACAGGTGTGAGCCACCACATCTGACTAGAATTCAAGTTTTTGTGATTTCACATATAGGTGAGATCATACAGTATTTGTCTTTCTATGTCTGCCTTATTTCACTTATTATAATGTCCCCTTGATGCAAATTGCAGAATTTTCTTCATTTTTATGACTTCATAATATTCCATTAGGTATATGTATACACATATACACACCACAGGTTCTTTATTAACTCATCCATAGATGGACACTTAGGTTGTTTCCCATATAAATGGGAATAATAAGAAATGTTGGGACACTAGTTATGTTTATATAGTAATCATTATAGCAAGTGGGGATGACAGATTTATGTTTCAAAGACTAGTCTGCTATCTGGAGAAGTGAGATGGGTCCTGACACTCCAACCAGCATAAAGTCTAGTTAGGTTGCCATTTTTGTTTAGTGGGTGGTTGGCCAATCTTTGGTTTCTACTGGAACAGCCTATGTAATAAGATAAACCAGTCATGATTTGGAGAATTATTAACAATCCTTAAATCATATTATCTTCAGCCGGGCGCGGTGGCTCAAGCCTGTAATCCCAGCACTTTGGGAGGCCGAGGCGGGTGGATCACGAGGTCAAGAGATCGAGACCATCCTGGTCAACATGGTGAAACCCCGTCTCTACTAAAAATACAAAAAATCAGCTGGGCATGGTGGCGCATGCCTGTAGTCCCAGCTACGCAGGAGGCTGAGGCAGGAGAATTGCCTGAACCCAGGAGGCGGAGGTTGCGGTGAGCCGAGATCGTACCATTGCACTCCAGCCTGGGTAACAAGAGCGAAACTCCGACTCAAAAAAAAAAAAAAAAAAAAAAAAA